>NC_135955.1:482700-721440 GCF_053455715.1 Rhinoraja longicauda | reverse complement strand
TGGGGGAGAGGGGGTGGGGAAGAGGGAGGGTGGGGGAGAGGGGTGGGGCAGAAGGTGAAAGGGGGTGGGGGAGTGGGGGGAAGGGGAGAAGAGTGGGAGTGGGTTGGGGGAGTGGGGGAGAGTGGGGGTGGGGAGTGGGGGTGGGGAGTGGGGGTGGGGAGGGGGAGTGGGGGTGGGGAGTGGGGGAAAGTGGGGGTCGGGGGGGTTGGGGGGACGAGAGGGGAAGTGGGAGAGGGGAGTGGGGGAGAAGGGGGTGAGTGGGCGTGGGGTTTGGGGAGAGGGGTGGGGATAGTGGGAGGGGAGAGGGGGGAAGACGGGGGTCTGGGAGAGAGGGAGAGGGGGAGAGGGGGAGTGGGGGAGAGGGGGGTGGGGAGAGGGGGAGGGGGAGTGGGGGGGTGGGGGAGAAGGGGAGAGAGGGAGTGGGGGGGAGGGGGAGTGGGGGGGGTGGGGGAGTGGAGGAGAGAGGAGAGGGGAGAGGGGTAGAGGGGGAGAGGGGTAGTGGGGGAGAGGGGGGTGGGGAGAGGGGGGGGGTTGGGGGAGGGGGGGTGGGGGAGAGCGGGAGAGGGGGAGAGGGGGAGAGGGGGGGGGGGGAGAGTGTTGAGAACTATGAGTGTGTATGAAGCAGCTGCAGATGCTGGTTTATAGCTTGTTCCTCATGAGTGGAATAGATTGGGTCGATGCACACAGTCTCTTGCCCAGAGTAGGGGAATCGAGGACCAGAGGACATAGGTTCAAGGTGAAGGGGAAAAGATTTAATTGGAATCCGAGGGGTAGCTTTTCCACACAGAGGGTGGTGGGTGTATGGAACAAGCTGTCAGAGGAGGTCGTTGAGACTGGGACTATCCCAATGTTTAAGTAACAGTTGGACAGGTACATGGATAGGACGGGTTTGGAGGGATATGGACCAAGCGCAGGCAAGTGGGACTAGTGTAGCTGGGACATTGTTGGCCAGTGTGGGCTAGTTGGGCCGAAGGGCCTGTTTCCACACTGTATCATTCTGTGACTCTATACCAAAATGGACTCAAAGTGCTGTAGTAACTCAGCGTTTCAGGCAGCATCTCTGGAGAAATAGGGTGGGTGATGTTCCGGGTGGGCCCTTGATCAGACAATGTGTGAGTGGGAGGGAGAGTTGGTGCTGAGCCGCCGGGAGATCAGGAGCTGCAGATGCTGGCCTGAGGGAGTGAGTGGCCTCCTACTGCTGCGCTGTTTCTTGTGGGAGAGGACGTTGGTAAATGGTTTCTCCGGAGGTGGCAGGTTGTGGGGTCTGGTGGTGATGCCATTACAATCTCTGACCGCCTCAGCTGAGGAAAGTAAACACTGGCAAAGTACCCCCCGGCACTTCCCCCTGCAACCGCAGGAGATGCAACACCTGTCCCTTTACCTCCCCCCTCCACTCCATCCAAACAGTCATTCCAGGTGAGGCAGAGGTTCACCTGCACCTCCTCCAACCTCATCTACTGTATCCGCTGTTCCAGATGTCAACTTCTCTACATTGGCGAGACCAAGATCGTTTCGCTCAACACCTCCCTCCGCTCAGTCCGCCTCAACCAACCTGATCTCCCGGTGGCTCAGCACTTCAACACCCCCTCCAACTCCCACTCCCAGTCTGACCTCTCTGTCCTGGGCCTCCTCCATTGTCAGAGTGAGGCCCAGCACAAATTGGAGGAACAGCACCTCATATTTCGCTTGGGTAGTTTACACCCCAGCGGTATGAACATTGACTTCTCTAACTTCAGATAGTCCCTGCTTTCCCTCTCTATCCCCTCCCCTTCCCAGTTCTCCCACTGTCTTCCTGTCTCCGTCTACATCCTATCTTTGTCCCGCCCCCTCCCCCTGACATCAGTCTGAAGAAGGGTCTCGACCCAAAACGTCACCCATTCCTTCTCTCCAGAGATGCTGCCTGACCCGCTGAGTTACTCCAGCAGTTTGTGTCTACCTTCGGTTTAAACTAGCATCTGCAGTTTTTTTCCTACACTGGGATTGTGGGAGAGGACGGGAATGAACAGAGGCTTCAGGGCGGTACGGACTGGAGGAGATGGTGGCATCAACATGCCAGATGGAATATAGTTTAGTTTAGTTTAGGGATGCAGCACGCAAACAGGCCCTTCGGCCCACTGGGTCCGCGCCGACCAGCGATCCCCGCACATTAACACTATCCCACACACACTGGGGACAATGTTTACATTTACCAAGCCAATTAACACACAAGCCTGCAAGTCTTTGGAGTGTGGGAGGAAAGCGAAGATCTCGGAGAAAACCCACGCAGGTCACGGGGAGAACGTACAAACTCCGCACAGACAGCACCCGTAGTGGGGATGGAACCCGGGTCTCCTGTATTCGTTGTAAGGCAGCAACTCTACCGCTGCGCCCTTATAATGTGGGGGAGGGGTGGGTCGTAGAGTAGCCAGGGACAGTGGGTTACTTGGGACCAAAGGAATCACAAACACAGCAACTGTAAAATAAAAACAGAACAAGCTGGAAACTCTCAGCAGGTCAGGCAGCATCCGTGGGAAGAGAATCAGAGCTGATGTAAGTTCTGACAAAGGCTCTTCAACCTCAATCACGGATTCCCCTGGAGGCTGCTGAGAATGTCTAGTTTCTCTGTCCCCGTGAAAGGTTTGAAGGTTTCAAGATCAATTTATTGTCACATGCACCAATCAAGGTACAGTGAAATTTGAGTGACCATACGGCCATACTAAGTGAAAAGCAACAAGACACACAGCCACATAAAATAAAATGTAACATGAACATCCACCACAGCGAATTCCACATTCCTCACTGTGATGGAAGGTAATAAAGTTTAATCATCTCCCTCTTTGTTCACCGGCGGTCGGGGCTGTTGAACCGTCCACAGTCGCCGCTGCCGACTGTCCGAGCCCCTCGCGTCGGGGCGATCGAAACTCCCCGCGTCGGAACGGTTGAAACTCTCCGCGGCACGGAGCTCCCGAGTCGGCCTCTTCTCACCAGAGACCGCGGGCTTCACGGCGTTAAAGTCCACAGTCGATCCCCAGCAAAGGATCGCTAGCTCCATAATGTTAAAGTCTGCGCCGCCCCGCGGCTTGAAGCGCTGGGCCGGTCTCCGGGAAAGGCCGCCAACTCCTCGATGTTAGACCGCAGTGGGGACGGAGATACGATACGGAGAAAAATCACAACTCCATCGAGGTAAGAGATTGAAAAGAGGTTTCCCCCAATCCCCCCTCCCCCCCCCCACATAAAACACACCAAGGGACACTAAAACACACTTTAACACAAACAAAATAATAAAAAGAAGATAGGACAGACAGACTGTTGGCGAGTCGGCCACTGCTGGTGGCGCCACCTGGTGTTGATTAGGGTGATGCGGGCATCACAGGTCTTCAATCAACAGGTTGAAACAACCCTTGAGATGGAGGTGAGCGATGGGGAGGTCAGGCTGAGGTATGCGGTCAGCTGAGTAGGAGGAAGCACACATGCCATGGGTACACCAGCGTTGATAAATCTCTGGGGCTGATGAGATGTAAACCAGGACATTAGGAAGCAAGGGAGGAGATAGTTTGGGTCATGGTGGCTTCATTAACCACCACTGCTGCCAGAAGACCAAAGAATAGCTTGTGTTCTTCCTTAGTTCAACAGGAAACACATGAAAGTGAGACTCACATCAATGGTGGGAAAGATTGTATTCACTGCAATTAAGAAGCTTGAGAGGGGATCGTCTAGAAACGTATAGAATTATAAAAGGACTGGACAAGCTAGATGCAGGAAAAATGTTCCCAATGTTGGGGGAGTTCAGAACCAGGGGCCACAGTCTTAGAATAAAGGGGAGGCCATTTAAAACGGAGGTGAGAAGGAACCTTTTCACCCAGAGAGGTGTGAATTTGTGGAATTCTCTGCCAGAGACGGCAGTGGAGGCCGATTCACTGGATGGATTTAAGAGAGAGTTAGATAGAGCTCTAGGGGCTAGTGGAATCAAGGGATATGGGGAGAAGGCAGGCACGGGCTACTGATTGTGGATGATCTGCCATGAACAAAATGAATGGCGGTGCTGGCTGGAAGGGCCAAATGGCCTCCTCCTGCACCTATCTTCTGTGTTTCTATGTTTCTACGTGGGGAAGTTATTGCCGAAAAGCCCAAGGGATAAGGTTTTTGCACATTTGGATGTTCAGGGGCAGGTCATGAATTTTGTAGGGGTGGGGGGAGGGGGAACTCTGTCTCACTGATCTGGCTTGCGTTTTTTGAGGAGGTTACTAAGGGGACAGTAGATGTTGCTGCCAAGGCTTCAGTGAGGGAACTGGCAAAGTCCCAAGTGGATCTGGAGAGTCGTGGCACATCTGGAGAGTCGTAGCCCAAAGTAGGCTGAGTAACTGGATCCAGAAAGGACTTAAGTAGTATAACTGCAGATGCTGGTACAAATCGATTTATTCACAAATGCTGGAGTAACTCAGCAGGTCAGGCAGCATCTCGGGAGAGAAGGAATGGGTGACGTTTCGGGTTGAGACCTTCTTCAGTTTGAAGAAGGGTCTCGACCCGAAACGTCACCCATTCCTTCTTTGTGAATAAATCCAGAAAGGACTTCACGTGTTGGGGATCGAGGAACATATTTAAGAAGGAAATCAAGAGGGCAAAAAGGGGGTCAGGAGACAGGTCTGGCAGACAAAACGAGGAAAATCCAGAGAGTTTAGTGTAGAGATACAGCGTGGAAACAGGCCCTTCGGCCCACCGAGTCTGCACCGCCCTGCTATCCCCACACACTAACACTGTCCTACACACACTGGGGACAATTTTACGTTTATACCAAGCCAATTAACCTACAAACCTGCACGTCTTTGGAGTGTGGGAGGAAACCGAAGATCTCGGAGGAAACCCACGCAGGTCACGGGGAGAACGTGCAAACTCCGTACAGACAGCACCCGTAGTCCGGATGGAACCCGGGTCTCTGGTGCTGCGAGGCAGCAACGCTACCGCTGCACCACCGTGCCACCTAATTTTAAGGGAAAGAGGGTGATTAGAGGGAGAATAAAGCCACTCATAAACCAAAGCGGTCACCTCTGTGTGGAGCTGCAGGAGTTGGGCAAAGTCCCCACTGAGTATTTCTCCTGCGTGTTTACCCTGGAGAAAGACATTGGGTCAACGAATGGAAATGTCACAGGGGCAATACAGTTGAAGAGGTGCTGGATGTCTTAAGACGTATTAGGTATTAAGACGTATTCCTAATTTGAGGAAGGACGTCCTTGCTATTGAGGCAGTGCAGCGTAGGTTCACAAGGTTAATCCCTGGAATGGCGGGACTGTCATATGAGGAAAGATTGGAAAGACTGGGCTTGTATCAACTTCCTGTTAATCAACTTCCGCTGATCATCAACTTCCGTAGGTCACACAACGGGGAATATGCCCCGATCTTTTTCAACGGGGACAGTGTGGAGAGAGTGTCCAGCTTCGAGTTTCTGGGCACTCACATTTCAGAGGACCTAACATGGTCCAATAACACTGCTGCGCTGGTCAAGAAGGCACAGCAACGACTGTTCTACCTAAGAACACTGAAGAAGTCTGGTCTACCCCAACAACTGCTGACGACCTTCTACCGCTGCACCATAGAGAGCATCCTAACGCATGGCATCCCTGTGTGGTATCTAACGGGGGCAGAGAGGAGAGCGGGTAATCCATAGAGCTCAGAGGACCATCGGAACACAGCTACCAGAGGGCATCTACAACACACGATGCCTCAGAAAAGCCACCAGCATCCACAAAGACTCTTCACACCCCTGCAACAGTCTGTTCGAACTTCTACCATCGGGCAGACGATACAAGGCCTTCTACGCCCGCACCTCCAGGCTCAGGAACAGCTTCATCCCCAGGGCCATAGCTGCTATGAACCGGTCCTGCTGAGCCGGATGGTCACATCGCACAGGGAACCGGCACAGATCTACTTGCACTTTATTCTGTTTTAAATCTGTTACAATTTGTTTCATTGGGTTGTTTAAATTAATACTGACTAGCTAATTAAATTATTGCATCGTATGGAAGGCACATTCCCAATCTCGTTGTACCCCTATACAATGACAATAAAGATATATTGTATTGTATTGTATTGAATGGAATTTGAAAGGACGAGAGGGGATCTTAAAGAAACATATAAAATTATAATAGGACTGGACAAGCTAGATGCAGGAAAAATGTTCCCAATGTTGTGGGAGTCCAGAACCAGGGGCCACAGTCTAAGAATAAAGCGGAGGCAATTTAAAACTGAGGTGAGAAAAAACTTTTTCACCCAGAGAGTTGTGAATTTGTGGAATTCACTGCCTTCTGAGTCATAGAGTCATAGATTGATACAGTGTGGAAACAGGCCCTTCGACCCAACTTGCCCACACTGGCCAACAATGTCCCAGCTACCTGGGGCCCACTTGCCTGCGTTTGGTCCATATCCCTCCATCCTGTCCTATCTGTCCAACTGTTTCTTAAACAATGGGATAGTCCCGGCCTCAACTACCTCTGGCAGCTAGTTCCATACACCCACCACCCTCTGTGTGAAAAGGTTACCCCTCGGATTCCTATTAAATCTTTTCCTCTTCACCTTGAACCTATGTCTTACGATACGAAATACGATACGGTACGATAATACTTTATTGTCAGATTAAGTCTAAATGTTTCTTGCATCTCAGCAGCTCCACTTACAACATCAACAAAGACAAAGAATGTGAGGCAAGAAACGAGGATACATATATTCACCATAACATTACAATCACAAATGGCGACACATTCAAGACCCTTCAACGTACATTTGATCTGGTTCTCGATTCCCCTGCTCTGGGTAAAAGACTCTGTGCATCTACCCGATCTATTCCTCTCATGATTTTATACACCTCTACAAGACCTCCCCTCATCCTCCTGCGCTCCATGGAATAGAGACCCAGCCTACTCAACCTCTCCCTGTAGCTCACACCCTCTAGTCCTGGCAACATCCTCGTAACTCTTTTCTGAACCCTTTCCAGCTTGACAATGAACCTTGACAATGAGTCTTATGAATCTGATTGAATTTTTTGAAGAAGTAACCCAACTGGTTAACGGGGACAAACTAATGGGTTTAATGTTTGTCACCCCTGTGATCGGAAGGATGGCATCAAGCTGGGAAAAGCACAGAGAAAATGTATGAATGTTGCCAAGAGCTTTTATAGGGAGAGATTGGGCAGGCTATGACTTTATTCCTTGGAGCCCAGGAGGCTGTGGGGTGATTTTTAGTTTAGTTTAGTGTATAGACACAGCGTGGAAACAGGCCCTTCGGCCCACCGGGTCCGTGCCGACCAGCGAACCCCGCACACTAACACTATCCTGCACCCAATAGGGACAATTTTTACGTTTATACCAAGTCAATTAACCTACAAACCTGTACGTCTTTGGAGTGTGGGAGGAAACCGAGGATCTCGGAGAAAACCCACGCAGGTCACGGGGAGAACGTACAAACTCTGTACAGACAGCGCCCGTAGTGGGGATGGAACCCGGGTCTCCGGCGCTGCATTCGCTGTAAGGCAGCAACTCTACCACTGCGCCACCGTGACCACACCATGATCTTATAGAGGTCTGTAAAATTATGAGGGGACATGGTGGAGTGAATGCATTGTCTTTTTCTCAGGGTTGGGGAATCAAGAAGCAGAGGTATAATGTAGGAAGGAACTGCAGATGCTGGTTTAAACTGAAGAAAGACATGAAAAATCTGGAGTAACTCAGCCGGTCAGACAGCATCTCCGGAGACAAGGAATAGGTGATGTTTTGGGCCAAGACCCTTCTGCAGACTGGAAGTCAGGCACTGAAGAAGGCAATCCATCAGAGGATGTGGTGTCTATCAGAGGATATCATTGTGGACTTGGTGCCTCAGACAGGGGACAGGGAGCAGGAGCTCCTGGTGTATCTCACTCCAATACCCATGTGCTCCAACACCCATTTACGAGGATGTTGCCAGGACTAGAGGGTGTGAGCTACAGGGAGAGGTTGAGTAGGCTGGGTCTCTATTCCATGGAGCGCAGGAGGATGAGGGGAGATCTTGTAGAGGTGTACAAAATCATGAGTGGAATAGATCGGGTAGATGCACAGAGTCTTTTACCCAGAGTAGGGGAATCGAGGACCAGAGGGCATAGGTTCAAGGTGAAGGGGAAAAGATTTAACAGGAATCCGAGGATAACTTTTCCACACAGAGTGGGTATGGAACAAGCTGCCAGAGGAGGTAGTTGAGGCTGGGACTATCCCATCGTTTTAGAAACAGTTGGACAGGTACATGGATAGGACGGGTTTGGAGGGTTATGGACCAAGCGCAGGCAAGTGGGACTAGTGTAGCTGGGACATTGTTGGCCAGTGTGGGCAAGTTGGGTCGAAGGGCCTGCTTCCACACTGTATCACTCTGTGGCTCTTTGACTCTGTGACTCTATGCTAAAGGACAGGAGCACCTGTATCTCCCAGGTCACTGTGAGGTGGGTAGGTGGCAGTAGGAGTGCAGGACATTAGTAGTGGACGTCGGTAGTCTGTACCTCTGATAACAGGTCGGGGTGGATCAGGAAGCTCACCAGCAGATTATTTGGACGTCTCAGCACTACAAACTTTTAGAAGGATGAGAGGAGATCTTATCGAAACGTATAAGATTATTAAGGGGTTGGACACGCTAGAGGCAGGAAACATGTTCCCAATGTTGGGGGAGTCCAGAACAAGGGGCCACAGTTTAAGAATAAGGGGTAGGCCATTTAGAACGGAGATGAGGAAAAACTTTTTCAGTCAGAGAGTTGTAAATCTGTGGAATTCTCTGCCTCAGAGGGCAGTGGAGGCCAATTCTCTGAATGTAGTCAAGAGAGAGCTAGATAGAGCTCTTAAGGATAGCGGAGTCAGGGGGTATGGGGAGAAGGCAGGAACGGGGTACTGATTGAGAATGATCAGCCATGATCACATTGAATGGTGGTGCTGGCTCGAAGGGCCGAATGGCCTCCTCCTGCACCTATCGTCTATTGTCAAACAGCAGCAGATGCCTGAAACGTTGATCCAGGCTGTTATCGGCCTGGGCTCGATATCCGCTGTAGTGGATGTTTATGTTAAATTTTATTTTATGTGTCTGTGTGTCTTGTTGCTTTTCACTTAGTATGGCCGTATGGTCACTCAAATTTCACTATACCTTGATTGGTACATGCGACAATAAATTGATCTTGAAATCTTGAAATCTTGAAGTCTTCCAGCCTCTCCTCTCTGGCCTGGGCCACCAAGTTGCTGACAGTGGCCCTGGCATCTGTGAATGCCAGCGGTAGCCAGCTCTTTCCCAGTAACTCGATCCACAACCTCCCTGTGGAGCGTCGTTGTTCTGCTGGAACTGACCACTGTTGTCTTCCCATTGTTCCCTCAGGCCCGTGATTCATTTCATACTCACGTTCTCACCAATCACTCAACCCACAGTCATCCTGTATTACTGCTAGAGTACAAATGTTGGTGAAATATTATCGTTGCTGAAGGATTGAATAGGTTGTAATCCTCAGAAAAGAGGGGACTAGGAGGGTAAAATTATGAAAGACACAACAACCAGGAAGGAACTTGCTCAGAGTCAGATAGTTTAATGTCGCAATGAAACTCCTTGTCCACATGAAGCTCACTGCCAAACAGTGTAAACAGAATACACAGGGCGGCACGGTGGCGCAGCGGTAGAGTTGCTGCCTTACAGCGAATGCAGCGCCGGAGACCCGGGTTCCATCCCGACTGCGGGTGCTGTCTGTACGGAGTTTGCACGTTCTCCCCGTGACCTGCGTGGGTTTTCTCCGAGATCTTCGGTTTCCTCCCACACTCCAAAGACGTGCAGGTTTGTAGGTTAATTGGCTTGGTAAATGTAAACATTGTCCCTAGTGTGTGTAGGATAGTGTTAATGTGCGGGGATCGCTGGTCGGTGCGGACCCGGTGGGCCGAAGGGCCTGTTTCTGCGCTGTGCCTCTACACTAAACAGAAATACAAGTGCGAGGCAGCAGAATTGTAGTGCAATTTGGAAACTAGAGTGCAAAAACAGAATAACCAAAAGAGATAGCATGTAGGGCAGAGTGTGAGAAAGTGAATTGGTTCAGGAGTCTGATAGCCATGGTGAACAAGCTGTTAGTTTAGAGATACAGCGCTGAAATAGGCCCTTCGGCCCACCGAGTGACCACTGACCATTGATTCCCGCACACTAACACTATCCTACACCCACTAGGGACAATTTTTACATTTACCAAGGCAATTAACCTACAAACCTGCACGTATTTGGAGTGTGGGAGGAAACCGAAGATCTCGGAGAAAACCCACGCTGGTCACGGGGAGAACATGCAAACTCCGTACAGACAGCACCCGTAGTCGGGATGGAAGCCGGGTCTCCAGCAACTCTACCGCTGCGCCACCGTGCCACACAGGTGGCAGAAATGATCGATGAGGGCAGGGCGGTGGATGTTATCTACATGGCTGTCATCAGGCATTTGATAAAGTCCGTCATGGTAGGCTGATCCAGAATATTAAGATGCACGGGATGAACAGTGACTTGGTGGTATGGATTCATAACTGGCTTGCTGAGAGAAGACAGAGGGTTGTGGTGGAAGGACAATATTCAGGCTGGATGTATATAAGTATAAGAAAATAGCTGCAGATGCTGGTACAAATCGAAGGTATTTATTCACAAAATGCTGGAGTAACTCAGCAGGTCAGGCAGCATCTCAGGAGAGAAGGAATGGGCAAACAGTGGAGTTTATTGGGTCAAGAGTCAAGAGTGTTTTATTGTCATGAGTCCCATTTAGAACAATGAAATTCTTACTTGCTGCAGCACAACAGAATATGTAAACATAGTACACTGTAAATAATAATAATAATAATAATAACAACAATAATAGTCTATGTAGTTCAGAGCTTATTTGAGGTTGTAGTGTTTAATAGCCTGATGGCTGTCAGGAAGAAGCTATCCCTGAATCTGGACCTCACAGTTTGCAGACTCCTGTACCTTCTTCCCGATGGCAGGGATGAAATGAGTGTGTTGGCAGGGGGGTGTGGGTCAGTGAGTGTGTGGGTCAGTGAGTGTGGGTCAGTGGGTGTGTGGGTCAGTGAGTGTGTGGGTCAGTGAGTGTGTGGGTCAGTGAGTGTGTGGGTCAGTGAGTGTGTGGGTCAGTGAGTGTGCGGGTCAGTGAGTGTGTGGCCAGGGTGATGTGGGTCAGTGAGTGTGTGGGTCAGTGAGTGTGTGGCCAGGGGGGTGTGGGTCAGTGAGTGTGTGGGTCAGTGAGTGTGTGGGTCAGTGAGTGTGTGGGTCGGTGAGTGTGTGGGTCAGTGAGTGTGTGGGTCAGTGAGTGTGTGGTCAGGTGGGTGTGGGTCAGTGAGTGTGTGGCCAGGGGGGTGTGGGTCAGTGAGTGTGTGGGTCAGTGAGTGTGTGGATCAGTGAGTGTGTGGGTCAGTGGGTGTGTGGCCAGGGGGGTGTGGGTCAGTGAGTGTGTGGGTCAGTGAGTGTGTGGGTCAGTGGGTGTGTGGTCAGGGGGGTGTGGGTCAGTGAGTGTGTGGGTCAGTGAGTGTGTGGGTCAGTGAGTGTGTGGCCATGGTGGTGTGGGTCAGTGAGTGTGTGGGTCAGTGAGTGTGTGGCCAGGGGTGTGTGGGTCAGTGAGTGTGTGGGTCAGTGAGTGTGTGGCCAGGGGGGTGTGGGTCAGTGAGTATGTGGCCAGGATGGTGTGGGTCAGTGAAAGTGTGGCCAGGGTGGTGTGGGTGAGATGAGTGTGTGGCCAGGGTGGTTTGGGTGAGATGAGAATGTGGCCAGGGGGGTGTGGGTCAGTGAATGTGTGGTCAGGGTGGTGTGGGTCAGTGAGTGTGTGGCCAGGGTGGCGTGGGTCTCTAATGATGCTGGCTGCCTTTTTTTGGGCAGCGACTCCGGTAAATCCCTTCGATGGTGGGGAGGTCAGAACCCGTGATGTACTGGGCAGTGTTCACTTTTTGCAGTAATTTTCGCTCCTGGGCATTCAAGTTGCCGAACCAGGCCGAGATGCAACCAGTTAATATGCTGTACACCTGTAGAAGTTCAAGAGAATTCTCTCTGACATACCGAATCTACGTAATCTTCTCAGGAAGTAGAGGCGTTGATGTACTTTCTTTATAATTACATCAGTGTGCTGGGTCCAGGAAAGATCTTCGGAAATATGCATGCTCAGGAATTTAAAGCTTTTGACTCTCAGGAATCTGTTTTGGACCTTTGTCGACTGTGATATAAAATGACTTGTACGTAAACGTAGATGGGTTGGTAGGTTTGCGGATGACACCAACATTGCTTAG
Organism: Rhinoraja longicauda; assembly: GCF_053455715.1. Classification (NCBI taxonomy): domain Eukaryota; kingdom Metazoa; phylum Chordata; class Chondrichthyes; order Rajiformes; family Arhynchobatidae; genus Rhinoraja; species Rhinoraja longicauda. The sequence goes on along the minus strand of NC_135955.1, from coordinate 709,183 downwards.
GCTGTGGACTATGAAGAAGACTGTAAAAGAGTACAGTGGTACACAGATCAGCCACTGAAATGGGCAGACAAATGACGGATGGAGTTTCATCCGGACAAGTGCAAAGAGCTGCACGTTTGGATAGGCACATGGGTTTGCAGAGAATGGAGGGAAATGGGTAATGTCGTGGAGACAAGAATTGGTCTTGGCATTGTGGTTGGCACAGTCATGGCTGAAGGGTCTGTCTCTGTGCTGAACTCTTCAATGTTCTATGAGGTTGGTCAATACTCAACTTATTTGTCACATACACATAAATGTGCCATGAAATGAAAGATTACCCACAGTCCAACAATAAGACGAACAATAAAAATAAGCAATACAAATAAGCAATAACACACACAATCATAAACCAACACCAAACAAACAGAAACATCCATCACAGTGAGTCTCCTCCAGTCCCCTCCTCACTGTGATGGAAGGCCAGAATGTCTTTTTTCTTCCCCTGCCGTCTTCTCCCGCGGTCAGGCTGTTGAAGTTGCCACGTCGGGGCTCCCGACATTGAAGCCCCCGCCGGACGGTGTAAGGTCCGCAGCGGGCCGACCCAAGCCCCGCGATCCGGGACGGGCGAAGACGCTGCCACTGCCGGAGCTCCCGATGTCGGCCCCCACCCAGGGGCCTGCGGGCTTCCGATGTCCACGTGGCCCGCGGCCCGCGGCCCGCGGCATATGACATGAGCTGCCGCAGAAAGTAGTTGATATGTGTACAATAACAGCATTTTAAAGACATTTGGACAGATATTTTGATTGGGCAAGGTTTAGAGGGAGATGAGCCAAACGCAAGCAAATGAGACGAGCTGAAAGCACCTAGGTGAGTGTAGGTGAGTGGGATAAAAGGCCTATTGCTGTACTGTATGACTGTGTGACAGGATCCCTCCTCAACAATAAATGCTGACTTTCTTTCATTAATGGAGACAAGAGGTCTCTTTCCGCCCACAGATGTTCCTCTACCTGCCGAGCTCCTCCAACAGTATGCTTCTTAATCTATACACTAAAACACTCGTTTGTTTGTTTGTTTGTTCCTGAACTACAGCCAAAACGGTGCACGATAGCGCGACAATTTTAGGCCCACCTTACTCACCGTCATCCCTTTGGTGCTAATTGAAGACGTTTCATTGAAATTGGTGTTATATTTTTAAAGTTATTCACATTTTAAAGTTAAAATCTATCTCCTAGGGAGGGAGGGGGAGGGAGGGAGGGAGGGGGTGGTGGGAGGATAAGGGGGGGGTTGAGGGGGATGGAGTGGGAGGATAAGGGGGAGGGGGAGGGGGAGGGGATGAGGGAGCGTGAGGGGGGGGAGGAAGGGGTGAGGGGGGAGGGGAGAGGAGAGAAGGGGAGGGGAGGGAGGAGAGGGTGCTGTACCAATGCAGGAGAGATTTGGGCCCAAAGGGTCCACTTGGTCTAGTATCTAATAATCTGCCATTGCAATGCAGTTACTCTGTCCCACAATCTTTCTTCAATTAATATCCATGCCACCGAAGGCAAATTCAATGCTAACATTTATATCAAGAGGACTGGAATATAAAAACAGAGATGTAATGCTGAGGCTGTACAAGGCGCTGGTCAGGCCACATTTGGAGTATTATGGGCAGTTTAGGGCCCCATACCTGAGGAAGGATGTGCTGGCTTTGGAGAGGTTCCAGAGGAGTCCGCCACAATCATCCCACTGCCGAAAAAGTCTGTCATCAGCGGCCTTAACGACTACCGTCCGGTAGCACTCACACCGGTCATCACAAAGTGCTTCGAGAGACTGGTCCTGCAGCACATCAAAGCCAGCCTCCCACCCACCTTCGACCCACACCAGTTTGCCTACAGAGCAAATAGGTCTACAGGGGATGCCATCGACACTGCTCTTCACACTGCACTGACCCACCTTGAACACCAGGGGAGCTATGTGAGGATGCTCTTCCTCGACTTCAGCTCTGCCTTTAACACGGTCATCCCGAGCAGACTGGTTACCAAACTTTCCGACCTTGGATTTTCCCAAACCATCTGCCAATGGATCAAGGACTTCCTGACCAACGGCCCCCAGACCGTCAAAATAGGCCCTCACCTCTCCTCCACCATTACACTGAGCACCGGCTCACCACAGGGCTGTGTGTTGAGCCCCATCCTTTACTCCCTCTACACTCACGACTGCGCCCCCACCCATCCCACCAACACCATCATCAAGTTCGCGGATGACACGACTGTGGTTGGACTCATCTCAGGAGGAGATGAGACAGCCTATAGGGATGAAATCCAAAGGCTGGCAGCATGGTGTTCAGTGAACAATCTGGTCCTGAACTCCTCCAAAACAAAGGAACTTATAATTGACTTTAGAAAAACCAGTGTAGAATACGACCCACTCTACATCAATGGGGTCTGTGTGGAAAGGGTACCCGCTTTCAGTTTCCTGGGTACGCACATCGCAGAGGATCTTACCTGGTCTACCAACACCATCACCACAGTAAAGAAGGCACAGCAGAGACTCCACTTCCTGAGGATCCTCAGGAAAACCAACCTGCAGGAGAAGCTCATGATGTCCTTCTATCGCTGCTCCATCGAGAGTGTGCTGGCATACTGTATAACCACATGGTATGCCAGCTGCTCAGAAAAGGACAGGAAGGCCCTTCAGAGGGTCATCACGACGGCCCAGAAGATCATCGGCTGCTCACTGCCCTCCCTGGAGCACCTGTTCAGCCTACGCTGCCTCAGTAGAGCAGGCAAAATAATAAAAGATCCATCCCACCCCGGCCACCGTCTGTTTGTTCATCTGCCCTCTGGTCGACGTTTCAGGTCGATCAAATCCCGAACAAACAGACTTAAGAACAGTTTTTACCCCAGGGCCATACGAGAACTGAACACTAGCTTTGCACTAGGCAACACCGTTAAAAAATCTTGTATTTAATATAATTGTATTTATGTATTTATTTGTTTTTGCATTTATTGCATATATGTTTGTACGCACCGTCAGGATTGGCTATTTTTTAATTTCGTTGTACTCGTTGCAATGACAATAGATGAATATTATTATTATTATTATTATTATTATTAAGAATGATCCCAGGAATGAGTGGGTTAACATATGATGAGTGTTTGTTGGCACTGGGCCTGTACTCGCTGGAGTTTAGAAAGTTGAAGGTGGAACCTCATTGAAACCTACAGAATAATGAGCGGCCTGGATAGAGTGGATGTGGACAGGATGTTTCCACTGATGGGAGAGTCTAGGACCAGAGGGCACAGCCTCAGAATTAAAGGGCACTCTTTTAGAAAGGAGGTGAGGAGGAACTTCTTTAGTCAGATAGTTAATCTGTGGAACTCATTGCCACAGAGGGCTGTGGAGGCCAAGTCAGTAGAGGATGATGAAAGGCCTGGATAGAGTGGATGTGGAGACCATGTTTCCACTGATGTTTAAGGCAGAGATAGACACATTTTTGATTAGAACGGGTGTCAAGGGTTATGGGGAGAAGGCAGGAAAATGGGATTAGGAGAGATCAGCCATGATTGAATGGCAGAGTGGACTCGATGGGCCGAATGGCCTAATTCTGCTCCTATAACTTGTGACGTTGCAGTCACTGCCTAGAATTGCCTGCCTTATCTTTTTGCCTGTCGCATGTTTGGAGCAAAGCAAGGGTCCCAGCACTGATCCCCATGATACACCAGGGGACACAAGCTTCTCATCACAAAGCAACTCTCCATCCTCTGTCTCCCAACTACCTTTGGATCCCAGGAGCTCTGACCTTCTGGCCCTAGTTTCCTGGGTGGGGCCTTGTCGTAGTCTCGATTGTGGTCCACATAAACTACACCAACCGTACTGCCCTCATCAATGTACTTTGCTCCCTTTGGAAAAATGTAACTTCAGGATCGCTGCCATTCCATCTAATTGAATTGAATTGAATAAGTTTATTGGCCAAGTATGCACACATATAAGGAATGTGCCTTGGTGCTCCGCTCGCAAGTAACAACACCAACATACAGTAAACAATTAGGAATAAAGCATAAAACATTAAGAATGAAACATTATAGTTTAGACATGTAAATGAAATAAACCAGAGCAAAAGGAGGCTACAGACTTTTGGTTATTGAGTAGAGCTACTACTCAAGGAAAAAAGCTGTTTTTATGTCTGGCTGTGGCTGCTTTGACAGTCCGGAGTTGCCTTCAAGAGGGAAGTGCTTTGAAGAGTTTGTGGCCAGGGTGAGAGGGGTCAGAGATGATCTTGCCCGCTCGCTTCCTGGCCCTTGCAGTGTACAGTTCGTCAATGGGGGGAAGGTTGCAGCCAACAACCTTCTCAGCTGTGCGAACGATCCGTTGCAATACAATACAATACAATACAATACAATATATCTTTATTGTCATTGTACCCAGGGGTACAACGAGATTGGGAATGCGCCTCCCATACGATGCAATAATTTAGGTAATTTAGACAGCAGCAACCCAACGAAACGAAACAGTTGTAACAGTTTTGGACAGGGTAAAGTGCAAGTTGATCTATGCGTTGTGGCCATCCGGCTCAGCAGGACCGGTTCATAGCAGCTATGGCCCTGGGGATGAAGCTGTTTCTGAGTCTGGAGGTGCGGGCGTAGAAGGCCTTGTATCGTCTGCCCGATGGAAGGAGTTCGAACAGACTGTTGCAGGGGTGTGAAGAGTCTTTGTGGATGCTGGTGGCTTTTCTGAGGCATCATGTGTTGTAGATGCCCTCTAAGTCTGGTAGCTGTGTTCTGATGGCCCTCTGAGCTCTATGGACTACCCGCTGTAGAGCTTTCCTTTCTGCCTCCGTGCAGCTGAGGTACCACACAGGGATGCCATGCGTTAGGATGCTCTCTATGGTGCAGCGGTAGAAGGTCGTCAGCAGCTGTTGGGGTAGACCAGACTTTTTCAGTGTTCTTAAGTAGAACAGTCTTTGTTGTGCCTTCTTGACCAGCGCAGCAGTGTTATTGGACCATGTTAGGTCCTCCGAAATGTGAGTGCCCAGAAACTTGAAGCTGGACACTCTCTCCAAACTGTCCCCGTTGATAGAGATCGGGGCATATTCCCCATTATGTGACCTATGGAAGTTGATGATCAGCTCCTTGGTCTTGGTGGTATTTAGGGACAGGTTGTTATCCGAGCACCAGTCCGCCAGGTTCTGCACCTCCGCTCTATAGTTTGTTTCATCCCCGTTGGTGATCAGCCCGATCACCGTTGTGTCATCTGCAAACTTGACAATGGTGTTGGTGTCGAATGCAGGAACACAGTCGTGTGTGAAGAGGGAGTAGAGCATGGGGCTCAGAACACAGCCCTGTGGTGTGCCGGTACTCAGGGTGATAGTGGAGGACAGGTGCGGGCCCATTCTCACTGCCTGCGGTCGTTCCAGCAGGAAGTCCAGGATCCAGTCACATAATGACGAGCTGAGGCCTAGCTGGTGGAGTTTGGTGATGAGCTTTTTTTTTTTTTTTTTTTTTTTTTTTTTAATCAAAAATATTTATTCAAATATTAAAATAATATATACAATGCAATAAAACCAAAACAGAACCCACCACCAGAATATTATACAAACAAATATGCCTATTAAAACTATCATACAATTATACTACAATCCCCATCCAGGATACATCCAATCCCCCGCGGTGCCCAGCGGTCCCGGAATTCCTCCAGGGTGCCCGTGGACAGCGCGTAGTCCCTCTCCAACACCACCCGGGCACGGACGTAACCCCGGAAAAGGGGCAGGCAGCTGGCTCGGGCAGAGCCCTCTTCCGCCTGGCGCCGTGAGTCTCGGATGGCCAGCTTGGCCTGGCCCAGGAGCAACCCAACAAGGACATCTTCGGCCCTACCCTCTCCCCTACGCACAGGGTGTCCAAAGATGAGGATGGTGGGTGAAAAATGCAGCCAAAAAGCAAGGAGCAGCCCCTTTAGATATTGGAACAGGGGCTGCAACCTCACACACTGCATGTACACGTGGTACACAGACTCTTCCAACCCGCAAAAGTGGCAGGCGGCTGGCGAGTCTGTGAACCGCGCGAGGAACAGGTTGCAGGGGACTCCTCGGTGCAATATCTTCCACCCCAGGTCCCCGATGGAGAGGGGCAGAATTCCTGCGTAGAGGGACCCCCACCGCGGGGTCACCTCGCGACCGGAAGGCAACACTGACCGCCACTTAGTGTCCGGACGGTGGACCAGGGCGAGGAAGTGCAGGGTGTGGAGGAGGAGCCCGTACAGGACACGCCTCCCTGCGTCTCGGAGGGAGATGAAGGGTGTCGAGGAAATGCGACTCATGTTGTGTGGGACCGGCTCCCGGGAAGGATTACGGCGCCTCGGTCCGACGAGTACTTCCGGCTGAGCGGGGGTTTGCTCAGCCGCAGGTGCTCCACACATTTGAGCCTCTCCGACACCCAGCGGGGCAGGACAAGGGCCGGCTGCTCTCACGCCTGGGCCGCCGCCCTCCGTCAGCGGAGGGGGGGCCCGGTCGACAGCAACCAGGTTCCAGACTCTCAGCAAGTCCCGGTAGAAGCCGGGCATTCCCAGCAGGATAGCACGGCTGACGCCCACCATCGGGATCCGCGTACCTGCTTGAAGGCAGCGGCCCCGTTGGAAAAAGTGTGTCGCCAGCACGTGCCACCTGGGAGGACGCTCCGAGTACAGGTATCTCTGCAGAGTCCTGAGGCGGAGAGCCGCCAACTGGGTGCGGATGCACACCAGCGACTGCCCGCCCTCCTCAATCGGGAGACTCAGGACCGCTGCAGAGACCCAGTGCTTTCCGTTGCCCCAGAAGAAGTCCACCAACTTCTTCTGGATGATCCCAGCAAAAGTGGCTGATGGGACCAATGTGGTCAATCTGTACCAGAGCAGGGAAGCCACGAGTTGGTTAATGACCAACACCCTGCCCCGGTAGGAAAGCACCCTGAGGAGACCTGACCAGCGCCCCAGCCGGGCGACGACTTTCAACTCCAGCTCCTGCCAGTTCGCCAGCCAGGTCTCCGCGACGGGACTCAGGTAGACTCCCAAGTAAAGGAGGCGCGTGGTGCTCCACGTGAAAAACCGCATCTCCTCAGGGAGGGAGTCCACCTGCCATGGACCCACCAAGAGTCCAGAACATTTCCCCCAATTGATCCTTGCAGAGGAGGCGGCCGAGAAGACTCGTTGGCACTCGCGCATCCTCTGCAGATCAGCGGGGTCAGTGACCATGAGGAGCATGTCATCGGCATAGACCGAGAGGACCACCTCCATATCTGGCTCGCGTAGAACCATGCCCGTCAACCTCCTCCGAAGCAGACTAAGGAATGGCTCCACGCAGATGGCGTACAGTTGGCCTGACATGGGGCAGCCCTGACGTACTCCTCTGCGGAAGGGAATGGGAGCCGTCAAGGATCCGTTGACCTTGATGAGGCACTCCGCAGTGGTGTATAGAAGTCGGATCCGGGCCACAAAGTGCGGTCCGAACCCAAACGCCCGCAGAGTCCTTACCAGATACTCGTGATCCACCCTGTCGAAAGCCTTCTCCTGGTCAAGGGAGAGAAAGGCAGTGGGTACACCGGTCTCCTGAGCCAGGTAGACCAGGTCCCGGACCAGATGGATATTGTCCTGGATGGACCGGCCCGGGACCGTGTAAGACTGGTCAGGGTGGATCACTTGGGCCAGCACTGGGCCCAGACGGTTGGCCATTGCCTTAGCAAAGACCTTGTAATCGGTACAGAGGAGGGAGACCGGGCGCCAGTTCTTTAGTAGGCGGAGATCACCCTTCTTGGGCAGAAGGACCACTACAGCCCTCCGCCAAGACAGGGGCATCTCCCCGGTCGCCAGGCTCTCCCTCAGGACCATGGTGTAGTCCTCCCCCAAGGTCCCCCAGAAAGTGCGGAGGAACTCTGCTGTCAGTCCGTCCAGGCCAGGGGATTTGCCCCTTTGAATCTGATGGAGGGCCGCAGTCAGTTCGTCTAGTGTCAGGGGGGCGTCCAGACGCTCGGCACCCTCCGGGCCGACCGTGGTTAGACCTTCCCACAGATCACTGCACTCGTCCACGCCGGAGCTATCCGGTGAAAACAAGGTCCCATAAAAGGAACGAACCGCCGCGTTGATGTCTTCTGGTTCGGTGACGGGGGAGTCATCGTCAGCGAGCAGCTCCACTAACTGCTGACGGACTCCCCGCCATTTCTCCAGCGAGTAGAAGAAGGGTGAACCGCGGTCCAAATCGTGGAGCATTTGGATCCGCGACCTCACATACGCGCCTCGGGATTGCTGTAACTGCAGCTCCTTCAGCGCGTCCTTCTTCTCCTGGTATTCCCTCCAGAGGGTCGGGTCCCCACCGGTCTGACTTAGACGCGAATCCAAATCGAGCAGCTCACTCCCGAGCTGTCGGACCTTGGAATCGCGTCTCTTGGTAGACCCCCTAGTGTACTCCTGACAGAAACGCCGGATGTGGGCCTTGCCCACGTCCCACCATAGCCGCAGGGAGTGAAATCCTCCCCTCTTCCCCTTCCAAGTGGTCCAGAACCTCACAAACGAGTCCCGGAAGCGGCGATCCTCCAGCAGCCGGTTGTTAAAGTGCCAGTACGCGGACCCTCCCCTCGTGCGCAGCAGGGTAAACTCTGCCCACACCAGGTGGTGGTCCGAGCAAGGCATCGGCCGCATGGAGGCCGCCGAGACCCGGGAGACGTACGCCCGAGAAATGTACAGGCGGTCAATGCGAGAGCCACCCCCCTCTGACCTCCTGGAGAAGGCACTGGAGTCGGGGTGGAGGTTCCTCCAGGTGTCTACCAAGTCAAAGGAGCCCACGAGCTCCTTCAACTTCTTCACCGACTCCTGGCCGCGCTGGATACCTGAACGGTCTCCTTCCTCGAGGGTACAGTTGAAATCTCCCCCAAAGATCACGCAGTCGCCAGGGTCGATGGAGCTCAAAAGGGTAGACACCTCCCGGAACAGGCACGTCTGCAACACGGCGGGCTTGGGGGCGTACACGTTGACAAAATGCAACGGCACGCCATCCAGGCGCACGGCCAGGTGAAGCAAGCGGCCTGGCACCAATTCCTGGGCCTTTAGGATTTCTGGCCGGAAATTCGGGGCCAGCAAAATGGCCACCCCACTGGAAATGGAGCTGAGGTGGCTCATGAAGACCTCACCACTCCACTCCAGGAGCCAGGTGGACTCGTCTCCTGGGATGGTGTGGGTTTCCTGCAGGAAGCTCACCGCATATTTCCCATCCCTCAGGGTTGAGAGATGGTTAAACCTGCGGAGAGGCCCCCTGCTGCCATTGATGTTATAACTGGCTATGGTGATCGCCATGTCAGAAGTACACTAGATCCCCTCACCAGTCCCCTGGTCACTGACAGCAGAGTCGCCTTTGCCGCTACGGACCCTAGATGGATTGGCAGTGCGTTTCACCTTCCGGATCTTGGCAACAAGGGACGCTCTACTGGTCCCTCTACCCTCAGCAGGAACGACACTGCTCTGGGCCTCGGCGTCCTTTTCCAGGTCGTCCAAGAAAGACCTGAGCTGACGCCGGTCGTTCCCCTTCACCCCCATCCCTCCCTTTACCCCCGTCCCTCCCTTCACCCCCGTCCCTCCCTTTCCCCTCCCCTTCCTTCTGAGGATGAGGTTCAGGGAGCTGGTGACCCCTTGTAAGTTCGGCCACCGGAGGGAGGCCAGTTTGGGCCGATGTTGGGCTCCTTCGGTGGCCGCGATGAACTCGCGGATCTCCTCCACTGGAATGAGAGGAGTGGCGTCGGGGGCAGCGAGAACATCCATTGACTCATTGCCCGAGGAGTCCTCTTCCACCCCCCCACTGCAGATGGAGTCACCGTTCCCATCCTTGGACACACCTTCTGTGCTTGAGGCTCCCGCCCCACCCTGTGCAGCGGTTGCCTCTTCCCCACCCTCTGGTCTCTCCTCCACCTCAGTCCCCACCGTGGGGCCAGTGGCAGAGGGGCCTTCCTCGGGTGTACCTGGGCAGTCAAGACCATTGACAGTGGGGTCTATCCCTCCACCAGTTGGGCCCAGAGTGGACTCTGGTGCCCCAGACTCAGGGAGTCCCTCTGGAGCCAGGTCCTGCGGGAGAGAAGGGCTGGTTTCCCCTTCCCCCTCCCCGCCTACTATCCCTAACTCCACAGGCGTGTTCTGCACCTCGTCCTGGGTGGGTTGCTCCTGGGCTTCCTCGGGTGCATGAATTGGGATTCCCTCCCCAACAGGAATCTCTCCCTGCTCCATTACACCCGAGTGGTCCCCATCACCACCCTCCCCAGAAACCCCTTCAGAGCATGGAACCGGGGCCTGAACCAGAGGGCAGGAGTCATCCTCCACCACAGCACTCCTCGCCCCACTGGAAGATTCCCCTATGTCCCCCTTCTGCTCCTCCCTGGAGAGATTCCTCCTTCTTTTTTTCGAAGGGGAGGAGCTCACAGACTCTGGGGTCACCTGAGCAACCCTAGTCTGCGGCTCCCCCTCCTCCCGCCCAATCCCCTCCGCCCCTGGCTGGATTATGGGGCTTGCGGACTCCCTAACGGGAGGTGACGGGATGGGTGGCAAAGTCTTATCCCCGGGGGGTTTGTTCCCCAGGTGCCTTATCTTCTTCGTCACCTTGCTCCCCTTCTTTTGACCCTCCCCATCCCCAGGGTTCCCTGGCTCAACTACAGGGGGAGTGGGAGTGGGGGGGGGAGGGGGGTTAGTGGCACCGGAGGCGGAGGCCTCCGCCCGGGATTTGGGGCAATTCCTCCGAATATGCCCCACTTCCTTGCAGGCGTGGCACCTCGGGCGGTCCGATGTCCAGAAGATGGTGAAGTCTCGCCCATCCTGCTGGACACAGAAGCGCCCGTCGACCACCTCCTCCCGGTCCAGCAACATTGTCAACTGGCGCCGGAGGGAGAGAACGTGCTGCAAGTCCTTCCTGCGGAACCCCATGGGTATTGGGGTGATGTCGGTTAGGATCTTCCCCACGGTATGAAGGTGGGGAAGGAGGGCCTCGTTCTTGATGCAAGGCGGGACGTTGGATAGGACCACCCGCTGCGCGGTGGACCCCAGGGGCTCGACCTGTAGGAAAAGTCCACCCACTGTGACCCCTTTACATACAGTCGCGTTCACCCCCTCAACAGACTCCAGAAAGAACACGCCCTTCCCAAACATTTTTCCCACATACACAATGCCTACAGGCTTGGCTGCCGCTGCCACAGCAGCCGCGCAGTCCTCCAGGTTCATTTGGGGGGGCAAGTAGCACCTGACCCCATGTTCAAAGGGTAGGTTCCTCATGGGGAACCGGGCCCCCAGAGGAGCAGCCGAAGCAGCTGAAGCAGCCGCCTTAGCATAACTCCCCGAAGGCCCCGATCCCCCAGAACGCTGACCCTGCATGGTATCAGGCACTACAGTGAAACAAAAACACTGATACACAAAGACAAAGACAATCCAAAAGGCACGGGGCCAAGTCCAAACACACAAACAAGTGTAGAACAGTTCAAGGGAGGGAGGCGAGTGGTGTTGCCTCGAACGTCAATAATGGCGGCTCCCACTAGAAACTGCTGCGTCACGGCCTCTTGGCCCGGGTATCTCGGTTCTCCTGCGTTCCCTGGTGAGCTGCAGACTTTCTCAAGCAATCCCCGCTGGTCTTCGCTGCTCCTGCAGCAACGAAAGGGATTCACCTGCAGTCTGTTATTGTTGGAAGCCTATCTCTGATAGAGAGGAGGCTCCTTCAGCTCCAGGTCTCAAGGCCACAGAAGAAGGTCGAGGGTGTAGAAAACTCCCACAACGCACGAAAACCAGACCCGTCCGGTCAGTAGCGACGAGGCAGTGGGGGGGGGTTGTTCTGGACACAGGTGTATCAGTCCAGACAGGTTTTTCTCCCCCTTTTTGTGCGCCACAGTTTCCTGGCAGGTTGCCAGCCTCAGTAGTGGGAGCTGAGCAGTCAATTGATAACACCGCTCGCAGCCCCAAAACACACAGAAACCTTTTAAAAAAGATTTCTGTAGCGTCGCAGCGATACCCAAGGATGTTTAGAGTACCGCTGTACCTCCTCCGAATTCCAAAAGATGTTTAGAGCTCACTCGTTCGAGTGATTGAGACAGAGCTCCGTAGCACCACACCTGAGCTTGGTGGGGATGACCGTGTTGAAGGCGGAGCTATAGTCTATGAATAGCATCCTCACGTATGTGCCCTGTCTCTCTAGGTGAGTCAGGACAGTGTGAAGAGCCAGAGAGATGGCGTCCTCTGTGGATCTATTTGCCCTGTATGCAAATTGATGTGGGTCCAGTGAGTCAGGGATGCTGGATTTGATGTGTGAGAGGACCAGCCTTTCAAAGCACTTCATGACTATCGGCGTTAGGGCAACCGGGCGGTAGTCGTTCAGGTTGGAGATCTTTGCTTTTTTCGGCACCGGAACTATGATAGCCAACTTCAGGCACTTGGGGACCATAGCCAGAGATAATGACAGGTTAAAGATCCTGGTGAATACCTCGCCAGCTGTTCAGCACAGTCCTTCAGTACCCTTCCTTGAACTCCATCCGGTCCTGCAGCCTTGCGTGGGTTGACCCTTTGCAGAGCGCGTTGTACCTCCTGTGTGTTCAGTTGCAAGACCTGTCCCACCGCCTCGGCTGGGGTTCTTTCACTCAAGGTGGTTTTGCCAGTTTCAAAGCGGGCAAAGAAGGTGTTAAGCTCGTTGGTCAATGCCATATCGCTGTGGGGGCAGGCAGGGCTGCTCTTGTAGCCAGTGATGTCCCTGACACCCTGCCACATGCTTCTGGTGTCCGTGGTGTTGAAGTGGTCTTCCACCCGTTGCCTATGGGTGTCTTTGGCCCTTTTAATACCTTTGTTCAGGTGTGATCTGGCAACACCGTATGCTGAAGTGTCACCAGATTTAAAGGCATTGTTGCGTGCCCTCAGCAGGTTCTGTACCTCCTTGTTCATCCAGGGTTTCCGGTTTGGGAACATCCTTATCTCCTTGTCCTCCGTGACATTCTCCACACAGCAGTTGACGTAGGAGAGCACAGTGGATGTGTATTCCTCCAAGTCTACCTCTGAACCGTAGGTGGCCTGTTGTGCAAACAGGTCCTCTGGATGTGGTGCTTGGTGGCTGAGCCAAACCAGACCATGATGGAGAAGGTGAGGACGGACTCTACGATAGTAGTATAGAATTGGACCATCGTTGCCTGTGGCAGATTGTGTTTCTTCAGTTGCCGCAGGAAGTACATCCTCTGTTGGGCCTCTTTGACTGTGGAGTCGATGGTGGCCCCCCATTTAAGGTCCCTGGAGATCATATCATCATATCATATATATACAGTCGGAAACAGGCCTTTTCGGCCCTCCAAGTCCGTGCCGCCCAGTGATCCCCGCACATTAACACTATCCTACACCCACTAGGGACAATTTTTACATTTACCCAGCCAATTAACCTACATACCTGTACGTCTTTGGAGTGTGGGAGGAAACCGAAGATCTCGGAGAAAACCCACGCAGGTCACGGGGAGAACGTACAAACTCCTTACAGTGCAGCACCCGTAGTCAGGATCGAACCTGAGTCTCCGGCGCTGCATTCGCTGTAAAGCAGCAACTCTACCGCTGCGCTACCGTGCCGCCCACGATGATGGTTCCAAGGAACTTAAATGACTCCACAGATGTGACTGTGGTGTTGTTGATGGTGATTGGGTGAGGGGAGGGGGAGCTCTCCTAAAGTCTACAATCAGTTCCACTGTCTTTAGAGCATTGAGCTCCAGGTTGTTGCGATGGCACCAGGACGCCAGCTGTGTCACTTCCTGATGGATCAATCTTGTCCCCCAGAGGTTGCCGCTGAATTCCCTGCACTGACCAGAGACTCACTGCCTGGAACTGCCCACTTGCCCATCTTTAATCAGGTGAACCAGACTGGCTGTCTTCCAATCAGCAAACATCTAATCTCATAATGAGATCATGAGAATATTCAGGGTCATACATCCTATGGAAAGGACAGGCACGTGGGCAGAGGAGGTGGGGTAGCTCTGTTGGTGAGGGATGGAATTCAGTCCCTTGCGAGGGGTGACATCGGCACTGATGAGGTAGAGTCACTGTGGATAGAGTTGAGGAATTGTAAAGATAAGAAAACACCAATGGGAGTTATCTACAGACCCCCAAACAGTAGCCTGGATATAGGGTGTAAGTTGCAGCAGGAGTTAAAATTGGCATTTTTACAAAGGTAATGCCACTGTGTGCAGGAGGAGGCCATTTGGCCCTTCGAGCCAGCGTTCATTCAATGTGATCATGGCTGATCATTCTCAATCAGTACCCCGTTCCTGCCTTCTCCCCATACCCCCTGACTCCGCTATCCTTAAGAGCTCTATCTAGCTCTCTCTTGAATTTCTTTCAGAGAATTGGCCTCCACTGCCTTCGGAGGCAGAGAATTCCACAGATGGTTACGGAGGATTTCAATATGCAGGTAGATTAGGAAAATCATATTGGTTCTGGACCCCAAGAAAGAGAGTTTGTAGAGTGCCTTCGAGATGGATTCTTAGAGCAGTTGGTACTGGAGCCTACCAGGGAGAAGGCAATTCTGGATTTAGTGTTGTCCAATGAACCAGATTTAGTAAGAGAACTAAAGGTAAAGGAACCGCTTGGAGGTAGTGACCATAATATGGTAAGTTTTAATCTGCAATTTGAGAGGGAGATGGTTAAATCACACCTCGGTCACTCCCTCTTCTCCCTCTCCTGTTGGGCAGGAGATACAAGAGCTGGAAAGCCCAGACCACCAGACTCAGGAACAGATTCTTCCCCGCTGTCAACAGACGAGTGAACGGTCCTCATTGGGAACATTGCCTTACTCCAGCACATTGTGTCTACAATAGAAGCCTCATAAAAACATAGAAAATAGGTGCAGGACGAGTACATTTGGTCTTCGAGCCAGCACCGCCATTCATTGTGATTGTGGCTGATCATCCACAATCAGTAACCCGTGCCTGCCTGCCTCCCCATATCCCTTGATTCCGCTAGCCCCTAGAGCTCTATCTAACTCTCTTTTAAATCCATCCAGTGATTTCGCCTCCACTGCCCTCTGTGGCAGAGAATTCCACAAATTCACAACTCTCTGGGTGAAAAAGTTTTTTTCTCATCTCAGTTTTAAATGGCCTCCCCTTTATTCTAAGACTGTGGCCCCTGGTTCAGGACTCCCCCAACATTGGGAACATTTTTCCTGCATCTAGCTTGTCCAGTCCTTGTATAATTTTATATGTCTCTATAAGATCCCCCCTCATCCTTGTAAACTCCAGTGAATACAAGCCTAGTCTTTTCAATTTTTCCTCATATGACAGTCCCGCCATCCCAGGGATCAATCTGGTGAACCTACGCTGCACTGCCTCAATTACAAGGATGTCCTTCCTCAAATTAGGAGACCAAAACTGCACACAATGCTCCAGATGTGGTCTTACCAGGGCCCTGCACAACTGCAGAAAAACCTCTTTACTCCTATACTGAAATCCTCTCATTATGAAGGCCAGTCTTTCCAATCTTTCCTCATATGACCGTCCCGCCACCGCGGGGATTAACCTGGTGTATGGCTGGGATGTTGTGGTCAGTGTGGCTTGGCTTGGCTGTGAGTCCAGTCGGCGGCTCTGCTGGAAGTCATGATCTGCTTAATGAGCCCTTTTCTCAGCGGTTGCCTTTGCTGTGGGCAATTCCCTGAACTGCCCCTCTCCCTTGTCAACCCGACAATGCGGCAGCCCTCTGTGGACAGCAGGCCCACCTCCTTTCACAAAAGAGTTTTCATTCCTTACACTGGGGCAGACCTTCTTATGACGCATTTGAACGGGTCGTGTTTGTTGCGTGTTCAGAATCACAAAAGATTTGCACAGGCACTTGAACTGAAAGATGAGGAGCAGTGCTGGACTGCGGATAACTTTCAGTGGGAGACGGGTCTCCTTTCTCTGTGTAAGAGGATCCCCTGAGCGTTTTTCACGTGGCCAGGGCGTGAGCCAGCCCCTGAGACTGGCTCAGTGAAGGATGGCAACAATAGAACAGCCGAGCTTCTCCTCATCCCACCGGACACACCTCTGACAGAGGGGTCAGCAACACTAGGCCGCGGGCTCAGAGGGGACTCGAGGGACAACGGATTAACCCAGAGTCACAGTGTGCAAACAGGCCCTTCATAGAGTCACAGAGTGATACAGTGTGGAAACAGGCCCTTCATAGAGTCACAGAGTGATACAGTGTGGAAACAGGCCCTTCATAGAGTCACAGAGTGATACAGTGTGGAAACAGGCCCTTCATAGAGTGATACAGTGTGCAAACAGGCCCTTCATAGAGTCACAGAGTGATACAGTGTGCAAACAGGCCCTTCATAGAGTCACAGAGTGATACAGTGTGCAAACAGGCCCTTCATAGAGTCACAGAGTGATACAGTGTGGAAACAGGCCCTTCATAGAGTGATACAGTGTGCAAACAGGCCCTTCATAGAGTCACAGAGTGATACAGTGTGCAAACAGGCCCTTCATAGAGTCACAGAGTGATACAGTGTGCAAACAGGCCCTTCATAGAGTCACAGAGTGATACAGTGTGGAAACAGGCCCTTCATAGAGTGATACAGTGTGCAAACAGGCCCTTCATAGAGTCACAGAGTGATACAGTGTGGAAACAGGCCCTTCATAGAGTGATACAGTGTGCAAACAGGCCCTTCATAGAGTCACAGAGTGATACAGTGTTGACCCAACTTGCCCACATTGGCCAACAATGTCCCAGCTGCACGAGTCCCACTTGCCCGCGCTTGGTCCATGTCCCTCTAAACCTGTCCTATCCATGTACCTGTCCAACTCTTTCTTAAACGTTGGGATAGTCCCAGCTTCAACTACCTCCTCTGCCAGCTTGTTCCATACACCCACCACCCTTTGTGTGAAGAAGGTACCCCTCAGATTCCTATTAAATCTTTCCCCCTTCACCTTGAACTTATGTCCTCTGGTCCTCGATTCCCCTACTCTGGACATTGGACTCTGTGCATCTACCCGATCTTTTCCTCTCATGATTTTGCACACTTATATGAGATCTCCCCTCATCCTCCTGCGCTCCAAGGAATAGATAATAGACAATAGACAATAGGTGCAGGAGGAGGCCATACGGCCCCTCGAGCCAGCACCGCCATTCACAGTGATCATGGCTGATCATCCACAGTACCCCATTCCTGCCTTCTCCCCATACCCCCTGACTCCGCTATCTTTAACAGCTCTATCTAACTCTCTCTTGAAAGCGCCCAGAGAATTGGCCTCCACTGCCTTCTGAGGCAGAGAATTCCACAGATTCACAACTCTCTGTGTGAAAAAGTTTTTCTTCATCTCCGTTCTAAATGGCTTCTGGACTCCCCCAACATTGGGAACATGTTTCCTGCCTCTAGCGTGTCCAATCCCTTTTAATAATCTTATATGTTTCAATAGAGACCCAGCCTACTCAACCTCTGGTCCTGGCAACATCCTCGTAACACTCTGGAAGTTGAAGCTCGGTCTATGCGTGACGGAGGCTCACTTTACTTCTCAAGTATCATTTGGAGTCCTAGAATTGCCACCATAAAGAAGGCCGCAGACCGTGCCAATAAATGGTTTTGGTATTGTGTAGGAAGGAACTGCAGATGCTGATTTACACTGAAGATAGACACAAAATGCTGGAGTAACTCAGCGGGCCGGGCAGCATCTCTGGAGAGAAGGAATGGGTGACGTTTCGGGTCGAGACCCTTCTTCAGACTGAGAGCCGTGGAAAAGAACAGAGACATATGGAGGTGTAAGATGTGAACACGAGAGATTAAAGCTAGCATTTATTTCAAGAGTGCTTGTATACAAAACCAGGGATGTAATTAATATAAGGCGCTGGTCAGGCCACATTTGGAATATTGTGAGCAATTGTGGGCCCCATATTTGAGGAAGGATGTGCTGGATCTGGAGAGGGTCCAGAGGAGGTTTATGAGAATGATCCCAGGAATGAGTGGGTTAACCCATGATGAGCGTTTGTCAGCACTGGGCCTGGACTCACTGGAGTTTAGAACAATGAGGGGGGACCTCATTGAAACGTACAGAATAATGAAAGGCCTGGAGAGAGTGGATGTGGAGAGGATGTTTCCACTAGTGGGAGAGTCTAGGACTAGAGGGCACAGCCTCAGAATTAAAGGATTTTCTTTTAGGAAGATGAGGAGGAATTTCTTTAGTCAGAGGCTGGTGAATCTGTGGAATTCATTGCCACAGAAGGCTGCAGAGGCCAAGACAGTGGATATATTTAAGGCAGAGGTGGAAAGATTCTTGATTAGTACGGGTGTCAGAGGTTATCAGGAGAAGGCAGGAGAATGGGGTTAGGAGGGAGAGATGGATCAGCCATGATTGAATGATGGAGTAGACTTGAAGGGCCGAATGGCCTAATTCTGCTCCTATCACTTATGATCTCATGAAAGGGAATGACGATCAAGGAAAATAAGGAAAGGTTCATTGTAAGCTGAGGGAAAGGTGAAACTACTCAGAGAACTAGGATGGGGGAGACGGAGAGAGAGAAAGCAAGGGTTACTTGAAGTTAGAGAAGTCAATGTCCGCTGACAAGGGAGGTGCTGTGGTAACCTGGTGCACAGACCTCTACCAGGCCGAGGACAGGCGACAACTCTCAGACACCTCCACCTACTTATCCTTGGACCATGACCCCCCCAGACGAGCACCTGGCCTTAATATCATACACCATTACTGATTTCAGCACTTCCGGCTCTCTGCCCTCTGAAGCCTCCAACCTTATCGTTCCCCAGCCCTGCCCTGCCTGATTTTATCTTCTCCCTAAAATCCACAAACAGAACTGCCCTGGCAGACCCATTGTTTCTGCCTGTTTATGTCCCACTGAATTAATTGACACGTACCTTGACTCCATCCTATCCCCCCTGGTGCAATCCCTTCCTACCTATTTGCAAGACACCTCACACATTCTTTGTCTCTTCAACGACTTCCGTTTTCCTGATACCCACTACCTCATCTTCACTGTGGATGTCCAGTCACTCTACATCTCCATCCCCCACCAGGAAAGTCTTAAAGCCCTCCATTTCTTCCTCGACCGCAGAACCAGACAATTTCTGTCTACTAATACTCTCCTCCGCCTGGCAGAGCTGGTCCTCACCCTCAACAACTTCTCCTCCGACTCCTCCCACTTCCTCCAAATCCAAGGCTTAGCTATGGGCACTGGCATGGGCCCCAGCTATGCCTGCCTCTTTGTAGGATACGTTGAACAATCACTGTTCCAGGCGTGCAATGGTCCTATCCCCGAACTCTCCCTCCACTACATTGACGACTGCATTTATTGGAGCAGACTGGTGACTGACATCTACTACAAACCCACTGACCCCCATAGCTATCTAGACTACATTTCTTCCCACCCTTCTTCCTGTAATAACTCTATCCGCGACTACCAATTCCTCCGTCTGCACCACATCTGCGCCCAGGATGAGGTGTTCCACACGAGAACATCCAAGATATCCTCATTTTTAGGGAACGGGGGTTCCCCTCTTCCATTATAGATGAGGCTCCCACTGGGGTCTCCTCGATATCCCCCAGCTCCGCTCTTGCTCCCCCTCCCCTCATTCGTAACAAGGACAGAGTCCCCCTTGTCCTCACCTTCCACCCCATCAGCCGTCGCATACAACACATAATCCTCCAACATTTTCGCCACCTCCAATGGGACCCCACTACTGGCCACATCTTCCCATCTCCACCCCTTTCTGCTTTCCACAGAGACCGTTGTCTCCGCACTTCAACTCCCCCTCCCACTCCCAGTCTGACCTTTCTGTCCTGGGCCTCCTCCATTGTCAGAGTGAGGCCCAACGCAAATTGGAGGAACAGCACCTCATATTTCGCTTGGGTAGTTTACACCCCAGCGGACATTGACTTCTCTAACCAAGTAGCCCTTGCTTTCCCTCTCTCTCCATCCCCTCCCCCTTCCCAGTTCTCCCACCAGTCTGACTGTCCCTGATAGCGTTTTATCCGTTTGCTTTGGTGTTACCTAGCTAGCAATAATCTATTTCACATTTTCCTTGATCTGCACCCCCTTTGATGTCTTGTTCTCACACCTTACACTTCCTTACCTCTGTATCTCCCCCTCCCTTGACTCCCAGTCTGAAGAAGGGTCTTGACCCGAAACGTCACCCATTCCTCTCCAGAGATGCTGCCTGTCTCGCTGAGTTCCTCCAGCACTTTGTGTCCATCCTCCCCATCCTAGTTCTCTGACTAGTTTCACTGTCCTTCTGATTAATTTCACCATTTATTCTTCTGTGTTCACCCTCGGTCAGGGCTGTTGAACTGTCCCCGGTCGCCGCTGACGACTGTCCAAAGGCCTCGCGTTGGGATGATGGAAACTCCCGCATCAGGACGGTTGAAACTCCATGGCATGAGACCGTGGGCTTCACGGTGGTAAATTCCGCGCCGTGCCCACGGCATGAAGCGCCGGGCCGGTCTCCAGGAAAGGCTGCCGACTCCTCGATGTTCGGCCGCAGTGCGGACGGAGATACGATACGGGGAAAAATCGCATCTCCATCGAGAGAAGAGATTGAAAAACAACGATCTCTCATCTTGTATGTATGTATGTATGTTCCCGAAATACAGCCAAATCGGTACACGATAGCGTAGCGATTTTAGGCCCGCCTTATTCACCATTGGCCTCCGGTGTACAGTATCAGGTTTTGTTATATTTCAAAAGAAATTCACTTTATAACTTTAATAAACTTTATACAGTGAATGGGACATGTATCAACGAGGCAGTCGCGCCAGCGCATTGCGCTCCCACTTGCCGGGCCCATCGGCCGCATCTACACAGTTGGGGAGGGTTGCCGGGCCCGGTATCTGCTCCTGAGCAGTTAGGGCCCGGTATCCGTGTGTGTACGGTTGGGGGAGGGTTGCCGGGCCCGGTATCTGCTCCTGCGCAGTTGGGGCCCGGTATCCGTGTGTGTACGGTTGAGGGAGAGTTGACGGGCCCCTTATCCTCTCCTGCGCAGTTGGGGCCCGGTATCCGGGCGCATGCAGTTGGGGGACGGTTGGGGGGCCCGGTATCCATGTGTGTGCAGTTGGGGGAGGGTTGGGGGGCCCGGTATCCATGTGTGTGCAGTTGGGGGAGGGTTGGGGGGCCCGGTATCCGGGCGCGTGCAGTTGGGGAGGGTTGCCGGGGCCCGGTATCCGTGTGTGAGCGTGCAGTTGGGGCCCGGTATCCGGGCGCGTGCAGTTGGGGGAGGGTTGCGGGGCCCGGTATCCATGTGTGTGCGTGCAGTTGGGGGAGGGTTGCGGGGCCCAGCGGGGGGTTGCGGGGCCCAGTGGAGGGTTGCGGGGCCCAGCAGAGGGATGCCGGACCCAGCGGGGGGGTTGCGGGGCCCAGCGGAGTGTTGCGGGGCCCAGCGGAGTGTTGTGGGGCCCAGCGGAGTGTTGCGGGGCCCAGCAGGGGGGGTGCGGGGCCCAGCGGAGGGTTGCGGGGCCCAGCGGAGGGATGCCGGACCCAGCGGGGGGGTTGCGGGGCCCAGCGGGGGGGTTGAGGGGCCCAGCGGAGGGTTGCGGGGCCCAGCGGAGTGTTGCGGGGTCCAGCGGAGGGTTGCGGGGCCCAGCATGGGGTTGCGGGGCTCAGCGGGGGGGTGAGGGGCCCAGCGGGGGGGTGCGGGGCCCAGCGGGGGGTTGCGGGGCCCAGCGGGGGGGGTGCACTGCCCAGCTGGGGGGTGCGGGGTCCAGCGCCTGACCTTCCTCCCGTCAGAACGGGGACCCAATGGGTCCATGGGTCGTGTCTCGTTCACATTGCTGCGCTATCGTGTCACGTTTTGGCTGCTTTCTGCCCAACCAATTGTTCAAGCGCTTTTGGTTTGGTCTCCATAGAGCTCAGAGGACCATCGGAACACAGCTACCAGCCTTGGAGGGCATCTACAACACACGATGCCTCAGAAAAGCCACCAGCATCCACAAAGACTCTTCACACCCCTGCAACAATCTGTTCAAACTTCTACCATCGGGCAGACGATACAAGGCCTTCTACGCCCGCACCTCCAGGCTCAGGAACAGTTTCATCCCCAGGGCCATAGCTGCTACGAACCGGTCCTGCTGAGCCGGATGGTCACATCGCACAGTGATCCAGCAGAGATTTACTTGCACTTTATTCTGTTTTAAAACTGTTACAATTTGTTTCATTGGGTTGTTTAAATTAATACTGACTAGCTAATTAAATTATTGCATCGTATGGAAGGCACATTCCCAATCTCGTTGTACCCCTGTACAATGACAATAAAGATATATTGTATTGTATTGTATTGTATTAAACGTCCTCCTCACCTTCTAGCTATAGATCGCCCTCTAGTGGTCAAGTCAAGTCAAGTCAATTTTATTTGTATAGCACATTTAAAAATAACCACGTTGACCAAAGTGCTGTACATCTGATTAGGTACTAAGGAAAAAAATGAAACATACAGTAGCACGCAAACAGTTCACAGCGCCTCCTCAATGAGCCTCAAACGCTAGGGAGTAGAAATAGGTTTTGAGCCTGGACTTAAATGAGTCGATGGAGGGAGCAGTTCTGATGGGGAGAGGGATGCTGTTCCAGTCTAGGAGCTGCAACCGCAAAAGCGTGGTCACCCCTGAGCTTAAGCCTAGACCGCGGGATAGTGAGTAGCCCCGAGTCGGCCGACCTGAGGGACCTGGAGTTAGAGAGGGGGGTTAGAAGATTTTTGATGTAGGGGGGGGAATGTCCATTTAGGGCTTTATACGTGAATATGAGGAGCTTGAAGTTGATTCTGTACCGTACAGGGAGCCAGTGGAGAGAGGCCAGAATCGGGGTGATGTAGTCCCTTTTACGGGTACCCGTCAGGAGTCTCGCTGCGGCGTTTTGGACCAGTTGCAGGCGGGACAGGGAAGATTGGCTGATCCCAGTGTATAGGGAGTTGCAGTAGTCTAGGCGGGAGGAAATGAAAGCGTGAATGATTTTTTCTGTGTCGTCGAATTGGAGGAAAGGTTTGATTTTAGCTATGGTACGAAATTGGAAGAAGCTGGCTTTTACCACAGCGTTGACTTGCTTATCAAATTTTAATGCAGAGTCAAATATCATGCCGAGGTTTTTGACATGCGGTTTGACTAGGCAGGATAGACTTCCAAGACTGCCTGTTATCAATTTGATGGAGTCGGGGGGGGGGGGGGGGGGGGGGGGCGAATAGGATGACCTCCCTGGGAAAATGGAGATTTATTGCACATTGCTTTTGTCACGTGTGCAACGGCAGTGAAACTCTTCTCGCATATTTACACATCCAGGCGCCATCATAACGTGGCGCCATTTCTAAAGTCCGGTCTGCCTGCGTGCACGGTCTACTGGAGCAGCTCCCGATGCAGGCGAGCCCCAGGCTCCTGCAGGGCCTCCTCGGGTCGACCTGCGAACCGAGCTTGAAGGTGCTGGAGACAATATCCTCTCCTCTCTCGCCGTCCCTGGGGTGTCTCCTGCGGCCGAGCTTGAAGGTGCTGGAGACAATACCCATGCTCCCCCTCCTCCCGGCCTTTGCTCCTCGTGTCCGGTAGCTCCAGCGGACTCCTCCCCATATCCTGGTCTGCCAAGCTTGCGGCCGGGTTTCCGATACTGCAGTCCGCCAAGCCTTCGGGTTCAGTTTAGTTTAGCAATATAGCGCGGAAACAGGCCCTTCGACCCACCGAGTCCGCACCAACCCTTGATCCCCTCACACAATCCTACACACGAGGGACAATTTTACATTTACCAAGCCAATTAACCTACAAACCTGCACATCTTTGGAGTGTGAGAGAAAATCAAAGATCTTAGAAACATAGAAACATAGAAAATAGGTGCAGGAGGAGGCCATTCGGCCCTTCGAGCTAGCACCGCCATTCATTGTGATCATGGCTGATCGTCCCCAATCAGTAACCCGTGCCTGCCTTCTCCCCATATCCCTTGATTCCACTAGCCCCCAGAGCTCTATCTAACTCTCTCTTAAATCCATCCAGTGATTTGGCCTCCACTGCCCTCTGTGGCAGAGAATTCCACAAATTCACAACTCTCTGGGTGAAAAAGTTGCTTCTCACCTCAGTTTTAAATGGCCTCCCCTTTATTCTTAGACTGTGGCCCCTGGTTCTGGACTCGCCCAACATTGGGAACATTTTTCCTGCATCTAGCTTGTCCAGTCCTTTTATATTTTTATATGCTTCTATAAGATCCCCTCTCATCCTTCTAAACTCCAGTGAATACAAGCCTAGTCTTTTCAACCTTTCCTCATATTTCAGTCCCGCCATCTCAGGGATCAATATCGTGAACCTACGCTGCACTGCCTCAATTACAAGAATGTCCTTCCTCAAATTAGGAGACCAAAACTGTACACAATACTCCAGACGTGGTCTTACCAGGGTCCTATACAACTGCAGAAGAACCTCTTTACTCCTATACTGAAATCCTCTCGTTATGAAGGCCAACATGCCATTAGCTTTCTTCACTGCCTGCTGTACCTGCACGCCAACTTTCAGTGACTGGTGTACAAGGACACCCAGGTCTCGCTGCACTTCACCCTTACCTAACCTGACACCATTGAGATAATAATCTGCCTCCTTGTTTCTGCCGCCAAAGTGGATAACCTCACATTTATCTATATTATACTGCATCTGCCCACTCACTCAACCTGTCCAGGTCACCCTGCAACCTCCTAACATCCTCTTCACAGTTTACACTGCCACCCAGCTTTGTGTCATCCGCAAACTTGCTAGTGTTACTTCTAATTCCTTCATCCAAATCATTAATATATATAGTAAACAGTTGCGGCCCCAACACCGAGCCTTGCGGCACTCCACTCACCACTGCCTGCCATTCTGAAAAGGACCCGTTTACTCCTACTCTTTGCTTCCTGTCTGCCAACCAATTCTCTATCCATGCCAACACCCTATCCCCAATACCATGTGCTCTAATTTTACTCACCAATCTCCCATGTGGGACCTTATCAAAGGTTTTCTGAAAGTCTAGATACACTACATCCACTGGCTCCCCTGCATCCATTTTACTTGTCACGTCCTCAGAAAATTCCAGAAGATTAGTCAAGCATGATTTCCCTTTCATAAATCCATGCTGACTTGGACTTATCCTTTTACTGCTATCCAAATGCACCGTTATTACCTCTTTAATAATTGACTCAAGCATCTTCCCCATCACCGATGTCAGACTAACTGGTCTGTAATTCCCCGTTTTCTCTC
The DNA here is from genome assembly GCF_053455715.1 of Rhinoraja longicauda. Taxonomy (NCBI): domain Eukaryota; kingdom Metazoa; phylum Chordata; class Chondrichthyes; order Rajiformes; family Arhynchobatidae; genus Rhinoraja; species Rhinoraja longicauda. The sequence continues at coordinate 684,056 of NC_135955.1, read as the reverse complement.
TCGCTCCTTTCTTGAAAAGTGGGATAACATTAGCTACCCTCCAATCCACAGGAACTGATCCTGAATCTATTTATTTCTTGTGTAACAAGGTAGACACATCTCCAGGGCCTGATCTGATATATCCGAGGACATTGCACGAAACTGGAGAGGAAATTGTGGGAGCCCTGGTTGAAATTTACGCGTCATCTTTAAATACAGGAGAGGTGCCGGAAGACTGGAGGGGGGCAAATGTTGTGCCTCTATTCAAGAAATGCTGCAGGGAAACTGCTGGGAACTCTAGGCCGGTGAGAACATCTGTAGTTGGTAAGTTACTGGAGAGTATTCTGAGGGATAGAATATACAGGCATTTAGACAGACATGGGGTGATTAGGGACGGTCAGCATGGTTTTCTACGTGGGGGTCGTGTCTCACAATCTGATTGAGTTTTAGACAATAGACAATAGACAATAGGTGCAGGAGGAGGCCATTTGGCCCTTCGAGCCAGCACCGTCATTCAATGTGATCATGGCTGATCATTCTCAATCAGTACCCCGTTCCTGCCTTCTCCCCATACCCCCTGACTCCGCTATCCATAAGAGCTCTATCTAGTTCTCTCTTGAATGCATTCAGAGAATTGACCTCCACTGCCTTCTGAGGCAGAGAATTCCACAGATTCACAACTCTCTGACTGAAAAAGTTTTTCCTCATCTCCGTTCTAAATGGCCTACCCCTTATTCTTAAACTGTGGCCCCTTGTTCTGGACTCCCCCAACATTGGGAACATGTTTCCTGCCTCTAACGTGTCCAACCCCTTAATAATCTTATACGTTTCGATAAGATCTCCTCTCATCCTTCTAAATTCCAGTGTATACAAGCCTAGTCGCTCCAGTCTTTCAACATATGACAGTCCCGCCATTCCGGGAATTAACCTAGTAAACCTACGCTGCACGCCCTCAATAGCAAGAATATCCTTCCTCAAATTTGCAGACCAAAACTGCACACATTACTCCAGGTGCGGTCTCACTAGGGCCCTGTACAACTGCAGAAGGACCTCTTTGCTCCTATACTCAACTCCTCTTGTTATGAAGGCCATCATTCCATTGGCTTTCTTCACTGCCTGCTGTACCTGCATGCTTCATTTCAGTGACTGATGCACTAGGACACCCAGATCTCGTTGTACGTCCCCTGTTCCAAACTTGACACCATTCAGATAATACTCTGCCTTCCTATTCTTACCACCAAAGTGGATAACCTCACACTTATCCACATTAAACTGCATCTGCCATGCATCCGCCCACTCACACAACCTGTCCAAGTCACCCTGCAACCTCATAGCATCTTCCTCACAGTTCACACTACCACCCAGCTTTGTATCATCTGCAAATTTGGAAGACGTGACCAAAAAGGTATAGTGTATATTGTATATATGGACCTCAGTAAATCATTCGACAAGGTTCCGCATGGTAGGCTGCTCTGGAAGGTTGGATCGCATGGGATCCAAGGAGAGATAGCTGAATGGGTGGAACATTAGCTTCATGGCAGGAAGCAGAGGGTGATGGTGGAAGGTTGCTTCTCGTAGTGGATGCTTGTGACTAGTGGTTTGCCTCAGGGTTCGGTTCTGGACTCGTTACTGTCTGTCATCTATAAAATGATTTGGATGAGAACATACAATACGGATTTGTTGTAGATCAGAGGGATACAGAAATGCAGGCGCTTAGTTCCCTGAAGGTGGAGTCGCAGGTAAATAAGGTGGTCGAAAAGGCTTTTGGCACATTGGCCTTCATCAGTCAGAGTACTGAGTATAGAAGTTGGGAGGTCATGTTGCAGTTGTATAAGACATTGGTCAGACCGCATATTATGTTCAGTTCTGGGCACCATGTTGTAGGAAAGATGTTGTCAAGCTGAAAAGGGTACAGAGAAGATTTACGAGGACTAGAGGGTTTGAGATAAGGGCAGAGGTTGAGTAGGCTACGACTCTATTCCTTGGAGCGCAAGAGGATGAGTGCTGGATCCCCAGAGTGGATGAATGGAGGACCAGAGGACAAAGGTTCAAGGTGAAGGGGAAAAGATTTAATAGGAATCTGAGGGGTAACTTTTTCACACAGAGGGTGGTGGGTGTATGGAACAAGCTGCCAGATGAGGTAGTTGAGGCAGGGACTATCCCAGCATTTACAAAGCAGTTAGAAAGGTACATGGAAAGGACAGGTATGGAGGGATATGGACCAAATTCGGGCAAGTGGGACTAGGGTAGCTGGGACATTGTTGGCCGGTGTGGCCAAGTTGGGCAGAGAAAACCCACGCAGGTCATGGGGAGAACGAACAAACTCCGTGCAGACAGCACCCATCGTTGGGATCAAGTCCGGGTCTCTGGCGCTGTAAGCGCTGTAGCTTTTCCACTGCTTCTGTGTGGGCCTGGCACCTCAGGAAGGCCTTGGGGAAAAAAAGTTCTGACTATCGATGTCTCAGACCTCAATGGCAATGGTAAAGAGCTCAGGAATTGAGGTGCACTTTCCCCGGTCCCTCAAAATAGTGAATCAGGAGTGATCTGTACATAGACATAGAAAATAGGTACAGGAGGAGGCCATTTGGCCCTTCGAGCCAGCACCGCCATTCATTGTGATCATGGCTGATCATCCACAATCAGTAACCCGTGCCTGCCTTCTCCCCATATCCCTTGATTCCACTAGCCCCCAGAGCTCTAACTCTCTCTTAAATTCATCCAGTGATTTGGCCTCCACTGCCCTCTGTGGCAGAGAATTCCACAAATTCACAACTCTCTGGGTGAAAAAGTTACTTCTCACAGTTTTAAATGGCCTCCCCTTTATTCCAAGACTGTGGCCCCTGGTTCTGGACTCGCCCAACATTGGGAACATTTTTCCTGCGTCGAGCTTGTCCAGTCCTGTTATACGTGTCAGAGAAAGTGCAGAAGAGATTCACCAGGATGTCGCCTGGAATTGACTTGTTTTAAGAGATTGAAAGGTTGAGTTTTAGTTTTAGTTATAGAGATACAGCGTGGAAATTGACCTGCATGTGTATAAAGCCCATGGCGCTGTGTTTGTGTTTAACCCCATGGTGCTGTATTTAACCCCATGGTGCTGTGTTTAACCCCATGGTGTTGTGTTTAACCCCATGGTGCTGTGTTTGTGTTTAACCCCATGGTGCTGTGTTTGTGTTTAACCCCATGGTGCTGTGTTTAACCCCATGGTGTTGTGTTTAACCCCATGGTGCTGTGTTTGTGTTTAACCCCATGGTGCTGTGTTTAACCCCATGGTGCTGTGTTTGTGTTTAACCCCATGGTGATGTGTTTAACCCCATGGTGCTGTGTTTGTGTTTAACCCCATGGTGCTGTGTTTAACCCCATGGTGTTGTGTTTAACCCCATGGTGATGTGTTTGTGTTTAACCCCATGGTGCTGTGTTTAACTCCATGGTGCTGTGTTTAACCCCATGGTGCTGTGTTTGTGTTTAACCCCATGGTGCTGTGTTTAACCCCATGGTGTTGTGTTTAACCCCATGGTGCTGTGTTTGTGTTTAACCCCATGGTGCTGTGTTTGTGTTTAACCCCATGGTGCTGTGTTTAACCCCATGGTGTTGTGTTTAACCCCATGGTGCTGTGTTTGTGTTTAACCCCATGGTGCTGTGTTTAACCCCATGGTGCTGTGTTTGTGTTTAACCCCATGGTGATGTGTTTAACCCCATGGTGCTGTGTTTGTGTTTAACCCCATGGTGCTGTGTTTAACCCCATGGTGTTGTGTTTAACCCCATGGTGATGTGTTTGTGTTTAACCCCATGGTGCTGTGTTTAACTCCATGGTGCTGTGTTTAACCCCATGGTGCTGTGTTTGTGTTTAACCCCATGGTGCTGTGTTTAACCCCATGGTGTTGTGTTTAACCCCATGGTGCTGTGTTTGTGTTTAACCCCATGGTGCTGTGTTTAACTCCATGGTGCTGTGTTTAACCCCATGGTGCTGTGTTTGTGTTTAACCCCATGGTGCTGTGTTTAACCCCATGGTGTTGTGTTTAACCCCATGGTGTTGTGTTTAACCCCATGGTGCTGTGTTTGTGTTTAACCCCATGGTGCTGTGTTTAACTCCATGGTGCTGTGTTTAACCCCATGGTGTTGTGTTTAACCCCATGGCGCTGTGTTTGTGTTTAACCCCATGGTGCTGTGTTTAACCCCATGGTGCTGTGTTTAACCCCATGGTGCTGTGTTTGTGTTTAACCCCATGGTGCTGTGTTTAACTCCATGGTGCTGTGTTTAACCCCATGCTGTTGTGTTTAACCCCATGGTGCTGTGTTTAACCCCATGGTGCTGTGTTTGTGTTTAACCCCATGGTGATGTGTTTAACCCCATGGTGCTGTGTTTGTGTTTAACCCCATGGTGCTGTGTTTAACCCCATGGTGCTGCGTTTAACCCCATGGTGCTGTGTTTGTGTTTAACCCCATAGTGCTGTGTTTGTGTTTAACCCCATAGCGCTGTGTTTAACCCCATGGTGATGTGTTTAACCCCATGGTGCTGTGTTTAACCCCATGGTGCTGTGTTTAACCCCATGGTGCTGTGTTTAACCCCCTGGTGATGTGTTTAACCCCATGGTGCTGTGTTTAACCCCATGGTGCTGTGTTTAACCCCATGGTGCTGTGTTTAACCCCATGGCGCTGTGTTTGTGTTTAACCCCATGGTGCTGTGTTTGTGTTTAACCCCATGGTGCTGTGTTTAACCCCATGGTGCTGTGGAGGGTAGTGCTGTGTTTAATCCCATAACACTGGACAGAAACGCTATACTTAAGCCAACAGCCCTTTGTTTAAATTCCCACGCATTAAGCCGACAGCGCTGTTTAAACCTTTGTGCGCCAAACCAGCAGCGCTGTGTGTATTACCTTTACGCGCCAAGTCTGTGGCGCTGTATATTGCTTTACCTGGCAGTCTGCAGCTGATAGCACTTTGTTCCGCGGGGGGGGGGGGGGGAGGGCTTGCTGGGATGCAGTCCCCTGCCATTGGTTATAGTTTGAATTTGGGAACAGCACAATAGGCCAGGATTTACCGGCGGGTATTTCAACACCTGTATAAAGGCAGGCGCCAGTAAGCCAGAAGTTAGTTTAAGTTCATGAACGAGAGGGGTTCACTGACAGGGAGAGAGAGACAGAGCGAGAGACAGAGAGAGAGAGAGAGCGAGAGAGAGAGAGAGAGGCAGAGAGAGAGAGGCAGAGAGAGAGGCAGAGAGAGAGAGGCAGAGAGAGAGAGGCAGAGAGAGAGCGAGATGTGTGTTGCTATAAAACTGGATCCCACGCATACCGAGACAAGTATTGCTTTTGTCCTCACTTGCCAATAAAACTGATTTGCAACTAAACAGTCGAGTGAGACTTTTTCTGTTCTTCTAGTCAGATCCTTGAACCTGTTCCCTCGTACGTTTCTCAGTGTTTCCTGACTCTACTTGCGGGCGGTCACGGTGGCGCAGCGGTAGAGTTGCTGCCTTACAGGGAATGCAGCGCCGGAGACCCGGGTTCCATCCCGACTACGGGCGCCGTCTGTACAGAGTTTGTACGTTTTGCCCGTGACCTGCGTGGGTTTCCTCCGAGATCTTCGGTTTCCTCCCACACTCCAACGACGTGCAGGTTTGTAGGTTAATTGGCTTGGTAAATGTAAAAACTGTCCCTAGTGTGTGTAAGGATAGTGTTAATGTGCGGGGATCGCTGGGCGGCGCAGACCTGGTGGGCCGAAGGGCCTGTTTCCGCGCTGTATCTCTAAACTAAACTGAACCAAACTACCAAGTGTTGTTTCTGACCTCGACACTAAGACCTAATGAAATGAAACCATCATCTGCTTTATCATGAGTTTAATATGTCAAGACACACGGTAAAATACAGGAGTGCCCCCCACCCACCCTGCAAACTCCCTGCTCCCTTCACTCTCCAAACCCACAGCTCATTCAAATCTCCCCCGCCCCACCCTCAAGGACAGCAGGGGGGGGTGAGGCAGGTCCTCCCTCGCTCACCCAGCAGTCCGCTCACAATTTCCGCTTCTTCCACTCTGGCTCATCGTCCTCCGGCTCCTCCTCGGGCTCTACGACTGCAAACACTGCGTGCGGCTGCGTCCTGCAACAACCAACGGGGATGCGGGTGAGCGAGTGAGTGAGCCAGCGAGCGAGTGAGTGAGTGAGGGCCTCGGAGTGAGTTGAGTATAGGAGCAAAAAGGTCCTTCTGCAGTTGTACTGGGCCCTAGTGAGATCGCACCTGGAGTACTGTGTGCAGGTTTGGTCTCCAAATTTGAGGAAGGATATTCCTGCTATTGAGGGCGTGCAGCGTAGGTTTACTAGGTTAATTCCCGGAATGGCGGGACTGTCATATGTTGAAAGACTGGAGCGACTAGGCACTGGAATTTAGAAGGATGAGAGGGGATCTTATCGAAACGTATAAGATTATTAAGGGGTTGGACACGTTAGAGGCAGGAAACATGTTCCCAATGTTGGGGGAGTCCAGAACCAGGGGCCACAGTTTAAGAATAAGGGGTAGGCCATTTAGAACGGAGATGAGGGAAAACTTGTTCAGTCAGAGAGTTGTGAATCTTTGGAATTCTCTGCCTCAGAAGGCAGTGGAGGCCGATTCTCTGAATGCATTCAAGAGAGAGCTAGATAGAGCTCTTAAGGATAGCGGAGAGTCAGGGGGTATGGGGAGAAGGCAGGAACATGGTACTGATTGAGAATGATCAGCCATGATCACATTGAATGGCGGTGCTGGCTCGAAGGGCCGAATGGCCTCCTCCTGCACCTATTGTCTATTGACCGAGGGCAGGGAATCAGAACACATTGGTGTCATCGGAGAGGAGCAAGACTTTCACCAACCCCAGACGCAACCTTCTCACTCAGAGGTTAGTGGGAATATGGAACGAGCTGCTGGAGGAGAAGGTGACACAGGTACTACAACAGCATTTAAGGCACTTTGTTTAGTTTAGTTTAGAGACACAGCGCGGAAACAGGCCCTTTCGGCCCACCGGAGAAAACCCACGCAGGTCACGGGGAGAACGTACAAACTCCGTACAGACAGCACCGGTAGTGGGGATGGAACCCGGGTCTCAGGCGCTGCATTCGCTGTAAGGCAGCAACTCTACCGCTGCGCCACCGTGCCGCCTTGGTCAGATGCATGGATGGGAAAGGTTTAGAAGGATGTGGGCCAAAGGGGCAGCACAGTGGTGCAGCGGTCGAGCTACTGCCTCAGCACCAGAGTTGCTGCCTCACAGCACTGGTGACCCGTATTCAATCCTGACCATGGATGCTGTCTGTACAGAGTTTGTACCTTCTCCCTGTGACCACGTGTTTTCCCCAGGTGCTCCTTTCCTTCCACACTTCAAAGACCTGTAGGTTTGTGGGTTTATTCGGCTTCGGTAAAAATAAATTGCAAAATGTCCCCAGTGCGTAGGATAGTGCAGTGTAGGAAGATCGCTGGTGGCACGGACTCGGTGGGCCGAAGGGCCTGTTTTGTGCTGTACCTCTAAACAAAACAAACATGGGCGCAGCGGTGGAGTTGCTGCCTTACAGTGAATGCAGCGCCAGAGACCCGGGTTCCATCCCCACTACGGGTGCTGTCTGTACGGAGTTTGTACGTTCTCCCCGTCACCTGCGTGGGTTTTCACCGAGGTCTTCGGTTTCCTCCCACAATCCAAAGACGTACGGGTTTGTAGGTTAATTGGCTTGGCAAATGTAAACATTGTCCCTAGTGGGTGTGGGATAGTGTTAGTGTGCGGGGATTGCTGGTCGGCGCGGACCCGGTGGGCCGAAAGGGCCTGTTTCCACGCTGTATCTCTAAACTAAACTAAAGTAAATGGGACTAAGAGATGGGCCATCATGGATGAGTGGCCTGAAGGGCCAGTTTCTGTGCTGTGTGATTGGCGGGTGGTGAGGGCCGTGCTGAGTATATCGTGAAGAGCCAGAGTCACGAACTACATCAGATCAGTGGACAATTCACCCAGAGCAAAATGGCATCATGATTGAGCCTTCAACTTGCCTGGGGTTACCTGGGGTTGCTGTACAAGGAAAGGCACTCTAACCTCTACAGTCGGTCAAGACCCAGCACCTCTTACTCACTTGACGTAGGCAGGAGCCACCCAATATGGGTTCTCTTCAGCATCTTTGGCATGGCGCAAGATGGCTTCACGTGGATTACTGTCATCGGTTTTATCCAGAGCGATGTTCTTCACGATGAACGAGGACAACGTGCCCCCATGAGTCCCAACACGACCGCCACGACCTGTAGTCAAGTAAAGTCCGCAGGCTGTCATACTCAAAGCAACTCAACCACAATGGTCATATTCTCCCAAAGAAACATCCAACCACCGCACAAAATCCCATTGCCTGAAAAACTGCCCAACTCTAAACCCTGACAACATCTACATCCCAAAATAGATCAGATCAAGATCTGACAGTCATCCATGGTCCAAATCTCCAGAGTCTGTAGAAGGCTCTCGACCCGAAACGTCACCCATTCCTTCCCTCCACAGATGCTGCCTGACCCGCTGAGTTACTCCAGCACTCTGTGAAACGTCACCCATTCCCCCACACTGTCCCCACTCCCCCTCCCCCACACTGCCCACTCCACACTGGCCCCTTCCCCCCACTCCCCCACACTGGCCCCCCTCCCCCACACTGGCCCCCCCTCCTCCATACTGCCCCCCATCCCCCACACTGGCCCCCTTCCCCACACTGCCCCCTCCCCTACACTGGCCCCACCCTCCCTGACACTGGCCCCCCCACTGACCCCGTCAATCCCCTCCCCCACACTGCCCTCCTCCCCACACACTGGCCCCATCACCCCCACACTGGCCCCATCCCGCCCCACACTGGCCCCATCACCCCCCCTCCCCCCACTGACCCCGTCAACCCCCTCCCCCACACTGCCCCTGCCCCCACACTGGCCCCATCACCCCCCCCCTCCCCCACACTGGCCCCATCACCCCTCCCCCACACTGCCCCCTCCCCCACACTGACCCCATCCCCCACACTAGCTCCATCCCCCACACTGGCCCCCCTCCCCCACATTGCCCCCCTCCCCCACACTGCCCCCCTCCCCCACACTGGCTCCATCCCCCACACTGCCCCCCTCCCCCACACTGGCCCCCTCCCCCACACTGGCTCCATCCCCCACACTGGCCCTATCCCCCACACTGCCCCCCTCCCCCACACTGGCCCCCCTCCCCCACACTGCCCCCCTCCCCACACTGCCCCCCTCCTCCACACTGGCTCCATCCCCCACACTGGCCCCATCCCCCCCACACTGGCCTGTGCAGCCTGTGGCCCCAGTTGGCCCAGCTCTGCACCACCCCAGCATCGCTGGCCCTGCCGGTCTCTCACTCACTGTCCCAGCTCTCCCCCCTCTTCCCCCCATGTGCCCTGCCCCCGCTCACCCCACATTTACCCCGCCCGACTCCCTCTCAGCCCCGACTCCCCTCTTCTGACCCCCCCCCCCCCCTTGCCGTGAGTGAATCTCCCCCCCCCGCCGGTTCCCTCCAGCCAGCACACTGCAGGTGGGCGATGTGTGGACCCGAGTATTACCTGGGCCAGACACGGGAGGCTCGGGCTTGTGGGACTTCACCGGGTCCAGCCGATCTTTCTCCAGCTGCTTCCTGGTGCTCTTCTGCCTGGGCTCCCGGAACATGGGCAAAGCATGTGCTGGAAACACAAAGCAACCATTATCTACCCTGCCCTTGGCAAAGCCCAGGCGGCAGCCCCTGTGGCTGGGTGTCACCCTGGCGATGGGCGAGGGCAGACTGCCACTGGCTCGACCCAGCGGACACAAAGGTAGAAACCTGTCCTTCCACGACTTCACCCTGTCCAACTCTCAGCTCTGGGGCGGCAAATAACGGTGGCATGGTGGCGCAGCAGTAGAGCTGCTGCCTCACAGCACCGCAGATACGGTTTCCATCCTGACCTCGGGCACGTCTGTGTGGAGTTTGCATGTTCTCTCTGTGATAGGGGTTGCCAACTTCCACACTCCCAAATAAGGGACAAGGTGACGTTTCCGCCCGCGCCCCACATGACCTCACGCAGACAGCGGCCGCATGCTCCCGCTCCACCAATGGTGGCCGCCCGGGCGAGGAGGCGGGTTAGAAACATAGAAAATAGGTGCAGGAGGAGCCAGCACCGCCATTCATTGTGATCATGGCTGATCATCCACAATCAGTAACCCGTGCCTGCCTTCTCCCCATATCCCTTGATTCCACCAGCCCCCAGAGCTCTATCTAACTCTCTCTTAAATCCATCCAGTGATTTGCCCTCCACTGCCCTCTGTGGCAGAGAATTCCACAAATTCACAACTCTCTGGGTGAAAAAGTTCCTTCTCATCTCAGTTTTAAATGGCCTCCCCTTTATTCTGACTGTGGCCCCTGGTTCTGGACTCCCCCAACATTGGGAACATTTTTCCTGCATCTAGCTTGTCCAGTCCTTTTATAATTTGATATGTCTCTATAAGTTCCCCTCATCCTTCTAAACTCCAGTGAATACTACCTCTGTTAGGCGGCGCCCGGGCTACACTGTCTGGAATTACAGCAGCCCCCGGGCTACAGTGTCCGGGCCTACAGTGTGTCCGGGCCTTCAGCTCCATACGAGCCTAATACGGGACAAGGGCAATCCCATACAGGACAAACCAATTCAGCCCAAAATACAGGATGTCCTGGCTAATACAGGACAGTTGGCATCCCTACTCTTTGACATTCCGAAGATGTGCGGGTTTGAAGGTTAATTGTGTAGGGAGTGGGTGTGAAAGTGGGACAACATAGAACCAGAGTGTACAGTGGTAAACTCACGTCTGATGTGGTATTGTAGTACACTGTATAGCAGTGAATGTATAGTAGTATACTCACACATGATGTGGTAAACTGGTATAGTATAGGGTATTACAGTGAATGTATAATGGTATACAGTATTACAGTGAATGTATGGTGGTATAGTCAATAGTCAATAGTCGTTTATTTGTTACATACACATAAATGTGTAGTAAAATGAAACATTACCCGCAGTTAAACAATAAGACCAATAAGATTAATCAATAAAAATGCAATAACACATACAATCACAACTAACACCAAACAAAAAAGAAACATCCATCACAGTGAGTCTCCTCCAGTCCCTTCTCACTGTGATGGAAGGCCAAAAATGTCTTTTTCTCTTCCCTGCCGTCTTGTCCCGCGGTCAGGCTGTTGGATTTGCCACGTCGGGGCGGTCGGGGCTCCCGATATTGAAGCCCCCGCTGGGGATGTGGTATAGTGGTATATTGTATACGGCATTACAGCAAATGTACAGTGGTATACTCACACATAATGTGGTATACTGGTAAACGGTATTAAAGTGACTGTATAGTGGTATACTCACACATGGTGTGGTATACTAGTATAGTGGTATACTCACTTGTGATGTGGTATAATGGTATACTCACGTGTGATGTGGTACACTGGTTTGGTGGTATACTTACGTGTGATGTGGTACACTGGGTTGGTGGTATACGGTATTACAGTCAATGTATGGTGGTGTACTCACGTGTGATGTGGTATACTGGTTTGGTGGTATACTCATGTGTGATGTGGTACACTGGTTTGGTGGTATACGGTATTACAGTCAATGTATGGTGGTATACTCACGTGTGATGACATAATCTTGTGTGACGGTCTGACTCTGCCTGACTTTTCTCTTTGTTTTCACCACACAGAGTTTAGCTCCTCTGAAAAACACCGCAGGCTGTGGTTAGTAAAGGTTGGCAGCAGAGAGAACGATTTGTCCTGCAGCTTTGCTTGTATAAAGAGAGGGAGCTTGGAGAACGTGGAATGCCAGTGTCGAGGAAGACGGCGATGATTGGCATTCAAGTAATGACCAGAACCTCGGGTACGTTGGGAAGAAAAGGAGAGTGACAGATGTTACGATCAGGAAGCAGATGCAGAGAGCGGAGTGAGTGATGGAGCAGCAGGATTGTTGGGATCAGAGGGGAACTGCCCTGAGGTACTTGGCAGTGATGTGCTGTGGGTGGGATGCTGGCCACTGACGAGCATATCACCTTCCTTTGTGCAAGACAAAAACTGCAGATGCAGGTTAAAATCAAAGGTAGACACAAAATGCTGCTGTAACTCAGCGGGTCAGGCAGCATCTCGGGAGACAAGGAATGGGTGATGTCGGAAGAAGGGTCTCGACCTGAAACGTCACCCATTCCTTCTCTCCCAAGATGCTGCCTGACCCGCTGAGTTACTCCAGCATTTTGTGTCTACCTTCCTTTGTGCAAGGTTCGACTGCACTCACTAGATTGCCATTCACACCCACTGACGTAAAAAATGAACATCAACACACTCCAGATGTTTGGGTGGCACGGTGGCGCAGCGGTAGAGTTGCTGCCTTACAGGGAATGCAGCACCGCGGACCCGGGCTGTCTGTACGGAGTTTGTACGTTCTCCCCGTGACCTGCGTGGGTTTTCCCCGACATCTTCGGTTTCCTCCCACACTCCAAAGACGTGCAGGTTGGTAGGTTAATTGGTTTGGTGAATGTAAAAACTATCCCTAGTGGATGTAGGATCGTGTTAGTGTGCGGGGATCGCTGGTCGGCGCGGACCTGGTGGGCCAAAAGGGCCTGTTTCCACGCTGTACCCCTAAACTAAACTAAACTAAAGTAGGATAGTGTTAATGTGAGGGGATCGCGATTTAAAACTGAGGTGAGAAGAAACTTTTTCACCCAGAGAGTTGTGAATTTGTGGAATTCTCTGCCACAGAGGGCAGTGGAGGCCAAATCACTGGATGAATTTAAGAGAGAGTTAGATAGAGTTCTAGGAGCTAGTGGAATCAAGGGATATGGGGAGAAGGCAGGCACGGGTTACTGATTGTGGATGATCAGCCATGATCACAATGAATGGTGGTGCTGGCTCAAAGGGCCGAATGGCCTCCTCCTGCACCTGTTTTCTATGTTTTTATGTTTCTAAATCCTGAGACTTCCTAGCTGACAGTATGGTCACCACACAGATTACATGGACTCACTCGGTGTGCAATAGATGCTGAGTTTGCCAGAGGGTTTTAATACATTCTGAAACCAGGACACATTGTATGGTCTCTGACATCAACAAAGATATTCTAATGATGTCCATGGCATATTAAAAACCTACCTTTGACTTTTCACTGGGTGGTAGTAGACTTTTGCCAGCCCATTCCCTGTCCCCACCATGATCTGGTTTAGCTTTGGATGCCACAAACAACGAATGACACTCTGAAAATGAAGAGGACAGATTTCATGTTTAGAGTTATAGGGAAATTCTTTACCCGTCAACAGTACTGGAGTTGCTGACAGAGAAAAAGCAGATTCTGGAGAGATGGCCTGAACATTTCAACCAGGTCCGAGATGAGAAAGTTGTTTTTCCACACAGAGAGTGGTGAATCTGTGGAATTCTCTGCCATAGAGAGGGTAGTTGAGGCCAGTTCATTGGCTATATTTAAGAGGGAGTTAGATGTGGCCCTTGTGGCTAAAGGGATCAGGGGGTATGGAGAGAAGGCAGGTATGGGATACTGAGTTGGATGATCAGCCATGATCATAATGAATGGCGGTGCAGGCTCAAAGGGCCGAATGGCCTACTCCTGCACCTATTTTCTATGTTTCTATCTGTAGAGGCAAGCCGGGTCGTTTATTGTCATTTGCACAACTATAGTGACGTACAGGTACAACAAAAATCGTGCTTGCAGCAGCATTACAGGCAGGTAGATTTCAACATCACACAAAAAAGATATTATGTATAAATTATGCATGTGAAGATTAGAAATCAAGTGTACAATAGTGCTCCCCCTCCCCTCCCCCCACTCACCATCAACAACACCATAGTCACATCTGTGGAGTTATTTAAGTTCCTTGGAACCATTATCTCCAGGGACCTTAAATGGGGGGCCACCATCGACTCCACAGTCAACAAGGCCCAACAGAAGATGTATTTCCTGCGGCAACTGAAGAAACACAATCTGCCACAGGCAACGATGGTCCAATTCTATACTACTATCATTGAGTCCGTCCTCACCTTCTCCATCATGGTCTGGTTTGGCTCAGCCACCAAGCACCACATCCGGAGGCTGCAACGGATCGTTCGCACAGCTGAGAAGGTTGTTGGCTGCAATTGGCCCCATTGACAAACTGTACACTGCAAGGGCCAGGAAGCGAGCGGGCAAGATCATCTCTGACCCCTCTCACCCTGACCACAAACTCTTCAAAGCACTTCCCTCTGGAAGGCAACTCCAGACTGTCAAAGCAGCCACAGCCGGACATCAAAACAGCTTCTTTCCACGAGCAGTAGCTCTACTCAACAACCAAAAGTCTGTAGCCTCTTTTTGCTCTGGTATTTTATTTCATTCACATGTTTAAACTATAATGTTTTATTCTTAATGTTTTATGTTTTATTCTTAATTGTCTACCGTATGTCATGTTGTTACTTGCGAGCGGAGCACCAAGGCAAATTCCTTGTATGTGTACATACTTGGCCAAGTGTTTGATTATCAAGGTCGGATTATAATTGGTCAATGTTTGGGTCGAGACTTGTAAAACGTTGAGCATCCTTCTGCCCCCGCGGATGCTGCTTGTCCTTCCGAGTTCCAGCGGTTTGTGCTTTGCTTACGGACTGCTGTCATTTAGTTCAAGGGAGTTGGAGCATAAAGGTAGGTGGGAAGACATTCACCAACAGTCTATCTACAGTACACTAGGCGGTCACGGTGGCGCAGCGGTAGAGTTGCTGCCTTACAGCGAATGCAGCGCCGGAGACCCGGGTTCCATCCCGACTACGGGTGCCGTCTGTACGGAGTTTGTACGTTCTCCCCGTGACCTGCGTGGGTTTTCTTCGAGATCTCCGGTTTCCTCCCACACTCCAAACGCGTATAGGTTTGTAGGTTAATTGGCTTGGTAAATGTAAAAATTGTCCCTAGTGGGTGCAGGATAGTGTTAATGTGCGGGGATCGCCGGTCGGCGCGGACCCAGTGGGCCGAAGGGCCTGTATCTCTAAACCAAACTAATACCATGATACTTATTGATTTACCTGGTGGCCTGCACCATGTGCCATCCCAACACATAAGAATGAAAGGTGAGTTCATTAAAAGGTTCTATGGAGACGAGATGGAGTAAATGCCAAGATGAATCCTTCATGGAAGAGTTCAATGCTAGAGGGAACTTCCTCAGAATAAGGATACTCATTTCAGATGGAGGTAAGGGAGAGTTCTTTTCTGGCAGAGTGTTGCGTGTCTTTGGAACTGCTTGCAACAGGCGAAGGGGCAGAGCACCAGCATCTATTTCAAGCTGCTGTGCATAGATTCCTAGTCAATAAGGAAATCGAGGGCAGGGAAAAGGACCTGCAGAATGTCGGATCAGCCATCATCCTATTGAAAGGTACAGCAGGCTCAAGGGGCAGAATAGCCAACGGTGCTCCTATTCCCACTATTTAATCCCCTCCACTCCACCCCGTCTATTGCACTTTTCCCATCTATGTTCACACTCACTTCCAGAAGCCCGGTTGGGTTTGGCTCTGCCCCAGCGTCCAACAGACTATTTTATTTTTCTATTCGCTCCTCATCTGGGGCCTCCTAAAATGTTCCAATGAAGCTTGGTGCCATCTTGAGGAACAGCATCCCTTCCTGAGAGGGAACTTCGAAGCTTACCACCGCCCAGACAGATGCTGCTCACAGAGCAGAGAGGTCAGTGGGAATGGGCAGGCCAGGCCGAGAGCTCGAAGCAGCATTGGAGCGGAGGCCAGAGGTAAAGAGGGAACTGCAGTACCTCGAGTTTTCAGCTGAATGGTTGCAAAGAATTGGATGAACTCACCGCATCAGTGACCTCAATCTCGTAAAGCTTGAGAAAGGTTTGCCGATCGAAAAACAGTAGCTTTCCACTCCCCTTGCCTTTCTGCACAGACGTTCCTGTTACCAGCAGCTTTTCATCAGGGCTGAAACAACAGTCTGTCCTGTAAAACAAAGTTTAGTTTAGTTTAGAGATACAGCGCGGAAACAGGCCCTGTCGGCCCACCGGGTCCGCGTCGACCAGCGATCCCCGGACGTTAACACCATCCCACACCCACGAGGGACAATTTTTACATTTACCAAGCCAATTAACCTACAAACCTGCACGTCTTTGGAGTGTGGGAGGAAACCGAAGATCTCGGAGAAAACCCACGCAGGTCACGGGGAGAACGTACAAACTCTGTACAGACAGCACCCGTAGTCGGGATGGAACCCGAGTCTCCGGCGCTGCATTCGCTGGAAGGCAGCAACTCTACCGCTGCGCCACCTTGACCGCCCTTTGGGTGCTACAGTGGATGTGGTTTAAGTCAAACTACATCCACTGTAATACCCAAATGGAGAAGGTAATGCAGGTGCCCAGGCTGGAGAAAGACTCAAAAGGAGATGTTACTGCCGATAGCTGAGATAAAGGACATGCTGCCAGGGGCCGGGCACGGAGTGACAGTCAAGATGGGCTGTTACACGGCTGTGTGATGGGGCTCGGGTATGGGCTTAAGCTGGAGACGGTGCAGAGACTAACAAGGATGCAGTTAGTGTAGAGCAATCCCTAATGCGGATTTGATCCATGCCTGACTTTCATACTGCTGGCCTGACCTGTAATCCATGCCTGGTTTTCGTTATGTTATCTGTACTATGCTGCTGATTAAATTCCTCACTTTGTCATCATGATGAGAGGTTTTCTCACTTGCTCTCTGCATGAATTTGTAATAAAGCACTTATAGAAGTTAAACGATTTGTGGAAATCTATACTTCTTACAGTTAGGACTTGATATCCTGAGCTACAGAGAGAGGTTGGGCAGAGGAGCACTTTATTCCTTGGAGTTCAGGATGCTGAGGAATGATCTTATAAAGGTACAAATCATTAGGGTGATAGGGTGAATGCATAGTCTTTATCCCAGAGCAGGGGAATCAAGAGCCAGAGGGTGCCGGTTTAAGATGGGGGGAAAGATTTAATAGGAACACGAAGGGCAACGTTTGCACACACAGGATGGTGGGAATGTGGACCAAGACAGGTACAATATCAACATTTAAAAGATATCAGGACAGGTTCATGAATAGCAAAGTTCAGAGGGATATGGGCCAAACACAGGCGAGTGTGATACTGTAAATGGGGCATCTTAGTGTGGCTTGGATGAGTTGGGCTGAAGGACCTGTTTCCGTGCTACCATGACTGCAGGGGGCGTCATGGTAACAAGGGACAGGTAACACCTGACCTGACGCTACGTGCCTCTCCTCCATTCAGGAACACAGCAGTCTTTCCAGGTGAGCTGGAGGTTCACGTGCACCTCCTCTAAGCTCATCCACTGCATCTGGTGTTGCCAGCGGGGCATTCTGCACATTGATAAGATCAGGTATAGACCAGGCCACAGTCTCCCTAAACATTTAGTTTAGTTTGGAGATACAGTCTGGAAACAGGCCCTTCGGCCCACCGTGTCCGCGCCGACCAGTGATCCCCGCACATTAACACTATCCTACACACAATCGGGACTATTTTATTTACATTTACCAAACCAATTAGCACGTCTTTGGAATGTGGGACGTAACCGAAGATCTTGGAGAAACCCCACGCAGGTCACGGGGAGAACGTAGAAAATAAGTGCAGGATGAGGCCATTCGGCCCTTCGAGCCTGAACGTACAAACTCCGTACAGACAGCACCCGTAGTCGGGATGGAACCCGGATCTCTGGAGCTGTAAGTGCTGTAAGGCAGCAACTCTACCACTGCGCCAACCTTGCGCTTGCTTGGTCTGCCAAGGCCCACTGGATCTCCCGGTTGCTAATCATTTTAACTCCTCGTCCCGTCCTGCCCTTTATGTCCTGGGCCTCCTCTATTGCCAGTGAGGCCACAGGCTAACTGGAGGAACGACACGGGGTTTCCCACCTAATGCTGTGAACATTGAACTCGCCAATTGTAGGCAACCGCTAACAACCTCCCTTTCCCCAACACATCCCCTTGCTTCACCCTGCCTGCACCGAGGAGCCTCCCCCTGCCCCATCTGGACTCGCACCTATTTGGCCGCTCCCCCCACACTGCACCCTCTGCCTTCAGGATGCGTAACTCTTCATAGCCTTTTGTCTCACACCCCTTTTAATCTCTGGCCTTTGTTCAACCATCTGCCTGTTAAAAACACCCCTCGCCTGTCTTCAGCTATTACCTGCACACTTTGTTCTGCCCCCCTCTTTCCCAACTTTCTTCATCCCCCCACCACAATCGGTCTGAAGAAGGATCCCAACCTGAAACGTCACCTATCCGTGTTCTCCACAGATGCTGCCTGACCCGCTGAGTTACTCCAGCACTCTGTGAAACGTCACCTATCCATGTTCTCCACAGATGCTGCCTGACCCGCTGAGTTACTCCAGCACTCTGTGAAACGTCACCTATCCGTGTTCTCCACAGATGCTGCCTGACCCGCTGAGTTACTCCAGCACTCTGTGAAACGTCACCTATCCATGTTCTCCACAGATGCTGCCTGACCCGCTGAGTTACTCCAGCACTCTGTGAAACGTCACCTATCCGTGTGACCTTTCTGCTCCTGCCTAATGCCTCCAAAATCACTTGTGCCCCAATTTAGGATCTAAACTTGGGGTGCAGTCCTATCCTTTTTCATAAAACCAAAAGAATGATGGTGAATGGCCCCGTGCTTTGCCACTGACACTTCAGTCACTTGCCACACCTAGTTCCCCAAGAGGAGGGTCAGTGTTGTGCTCTCTCTAGTGGGGCCCTCTATATACTTATTAAGGAAGCTTGTGAAGGAAGGAACTACAGATGAGCGAAGATGTTCAGCGAAACGATCACCCAGTCTACATTTGGTCTCACTAATGTACAAGAGTCCTTGAGTGCCTGGACCTACCTGATATCCCGGTTGCCAAACACTTTAATTCCCCTTCCCATTCCCACAATTGTCAGAGTGAGGCCAATCATAAATTGGAGGAACAGCACCTCATATTTCGCTTGGGCCGCTTACAACCCAGTGGTATGAATATTGACTTCTCTAACTTCAAGGGGCCCTTGGTTTCCCTCCCTCACTAAAGGCAGGAAACATGTTCCTGATGTAGGGTGGGTCCCGAACCAGGGGCCACAGTTTAAGAATAAGGGGTAGGCCATTTAGAATGGAGGCGAGGAAAATCTTTTTCACTCAGAGAGTTGTGAAGCTGTGGAACTCTCTGCCTCAGAAGGCAGTGGAGGCCAATTCACTGAGTGCTTTCAAGAGAGAGTTAGATAGAGCTCTTAATGATAGCGGAGTCAAGGGATATGGGGAGAAGGCAGGAACGGGGTGCTGATTGTGGATGATCAGCCATGATCACGGTGAATGGCAGTGCTGGCTCAAAGGGCCGAATGGCCTACTCCTGCACCTAATATTTATTGTCTACCCGATCTATTCCTTTCATGATTTTGTACACCTCTATAAGACTTTCCCTCATCCTCCAACGCTCCATGAAATAGAGACCCAGCCTGCTCAACCTCTCCCTGTAGCTCACACCCTCTAGTCCTGGTAACATCGTCGTGAATCTTTTCTGAACCCTTTCAAGCTTGACAATATCTTTCCTACAACATGGTGCCCAGAACTGAACACAATATTCTAGATGCGGTCTCACCAACGTCTTATACAACTGCAACGTGACCTCCCAACTTCTATACTTAATACGCTGACTGATGAAAGCCAAAGTGCCAAAAACCTTATCTACCTGCGACTCCACCTTCAAGGAACCATGCACTTGTACTCCTAGATCCCTCTGCTCCACAACACTCCCCAGGGGCCTACCATTCACTGTGTAGGTCCTGCCCTTGTTGCAGCTCCTAGACTGTGGAACAGCATCCCTCTCCCCATCAGAACTGCCCCCTCCATCGACTCCTTTAAGTCCAGGCTCAAAACCTATTTCTACTCCCTAGCGTTTGAGGCTCATTGAGGAGGCGCTGTGAACTGTTTGCGTGCTACTGTATGTTTCATTTTTTTTTCCATTGGAACCTAATCAGATGTACAGCACTTTGGTCAACGTGCGTTGTTTTTAAATGTGCTATACAAATAAAAATTGACTTGACTTGACTTGACAACCCAAAATGCAACACCTCACACTGCTCTGTATTAAATTCCATCAACCATTCCTCCGCCCACCTGGCCAATCGATGCAGATCCTGCTGCAATCGTTCACAACCATCTTCACTATCTGCAAAACCACTCACTTTTGTATCAAAAATGTTTAGCTCAGCATTATGTTCAGCACAGACATAAGCTGGGATACAGTCCGATTCACCACCTCATTATGGACATTGGACTTTGTCAATGGAACTGATGCACTTCTATGCTGAAAACTATATTCTGCACTCTGTACCTATCCCTTCCTTAGCTATACCTATCATACTTGAGTTTGGCTTGATTGGATTTATATAGTATTATCTGATTTAATTGGCTCGTATGGAAAACAAATCGTTTCACTGTGGCAATAACAAAACCAACGACATTGTGGGCTGTCGGGCCTGTACCTGTCTGTCTGAAGAAGGGTCTCGACCCGAAACGTCACCCATTCCTTCTCTCCCGAGATGCTGCCTGACCTGCTGAGTTACTCCAGCATTTTGTGAATAAATCGGGCCTGTACCTGTACTGTATTGTACTGTACTTTTCAATGTTATACGATGTTGATTCAGTGATTGCAGTAACTCACATGGGATAAATGTTTGGAAGATCAGTTGCCACATTCAGAGCATTCTGGAAATTCCTCATATCCCAGGTTTTAATGGTGTCGTCCCCTGGAAAACATGCCAGAAACACTTTCATCATGTAGGATAGGAACACTCATAACACGAGGAGAGGTAGTAACATAACATAACAGAACTTTATTGTCATTCGGTATAAATACCGAACGAAATTTCAGCAGTCACAAAACACAGCAAAAAAGAAAAGAACACAAGACACACGATCCCAACACAAACATCCATCACAGTGGCTCCAAACACCCCCTCACTGTGATGGAAGGCAACAAAACTTCCACTCTCACCCCCCCGCACCCACGGACAGGCAGCTCGACCCCTGCCGAGGCGACCGACACGCACAGCCCCCGCAAGGGGATGGAAGGCCCCGCGGCCGAGCCGCACCGGGCACTGAAACGTGAAACGTGAGTAGCATAAGACAATAACTGCAGATGCAGGTACAAATCGAAGGTATTTATTCACAAAATGCTGGAGTAACTCAGCGGGGCAGGCAGCATCTCAGGAGAGAAGGAATGGGTGACGCTTCGGGTCGAGACCCTTCTTCAGACTGATGTCAGGGGGGCGGGACAAAGGAAGGATATAGGTAGAGACAGGAAGATAGAGGGAGATCTGGGAAAGGGGAGGGGAAGAGAGGGACAGAGGAACTATCTAAAGTGGGAGAAGTTGATGTTCATACCACTGGGCTGCAAGAGGCAGATAACATGTTCCCAATGTTGGGGGAGTCCAGAACAAGGGGCCACAGTTTGAGAATAAGGGGTAGGCCATTTAGAACGGAGATGAGGAAGAACTTTTTCAGTCAGAGGGTGGTGAAGGTGTGGAATTCTCTGCCTCAGAAGGCAGTGGAGGCCAGTTCGTTGGATGCTTTCAAGAGAGAGCTGGATAGAGCTCTTAAGGATAGCGGAGTGAGGGGGTATGGGGAGAAGGCAGGAACGGGGTACTGATTGAGAGTGATCAGCCATGATCGCATTGAATGGCGGTGCTGGCTCGAAGGGCTGAATGGCCTACTCCTGCACCTATTGTCTATTGTCTATTGTCTATTGCCTAGGCGAAATATGAGGTGCTGTTCCTCCAATTTCCGGTGGAAATGGTGGTGATGCCCAGGTCCATAAAAAAAATAATTAAACCAAAAATATCCAGAGGCCCACCGGAAATTGGAGGAACAGCACCTCATATTTCGCCTGGACAATTTGCAGCCCAGTGGTATGAACATTGACTTCTCCCACTTTAGATAGTTCCTCTGTCCCTCTCTTCCCCTCCCCTTTCCCAGATCTCCCACTAGTCTTCCTGTCTCCACCTATATCCTTCCTTTGTCCCGCCCCCCTGACATAAGTCTGAAGAAGGTTCTCGACCCGAAACGTCACCCATTCCTTGTCTCCTGAGATGCTGCCTGACCTGCTGAGTTACTCCAGCATTTTGTGAATAAACATGAGGAGAGGTGATCATTCTGCCTGCTCCACAATTCAATAAAATAATTGCAAGATCTTTTACATCAGCAGTGCTTTCCTCCTCAACAATACATCCCACCATTCCCCTGGATATCTAAAATGCATCAATTCCTCTGGATATTTTTGGTTTGATGATTTTTTTTATGGACCCTGGGCATCAGCACCATTTGTTACCCCTCCTGTAGTGACTTACACGGCCAAGGTGTGTATGGGACTCAGAGGACCTATACAGTCCAACGCGGCCCAGTCCATCACGGGTACTGACCTTCTCTGGGATCTACAGGAGTCGCTGCTTGAAAAAAGTGCCCAGCATTATCAGAGATCCGCGCTACAATGGCCACGCTCGCATTTCACTAAATCTTTTTCCACATTCTTTTCCAACTGCCACGTTAAAACTGAGGTGAGAAAAAACGTTTTCACCCAGAGAGTTGTGAATTTGTGGAATTCTCTGACACAGAAGGCAGTGGAGGCCAATTCACTGGATGAATTTAAAAGAGAGTTAGATAGAGCTCCAGGGACAAGTGGAATCAAGGGATACGGGGAGAAGGCAGGCACAGGTTACTGATTGTGGATGATCAGCCATGATCACAATGAATGTCTGAAGAAGGGTCTCGACCCGAAACGTCGCCCATTCCTTCTCTCCTGAGATGCTGCCTGACCTGCTGAGTTACTCCAGCATTTTGTGAATAAATACCTTCGATTTGTACCAGCATCTGCAGTTCTTTTCTTACACAATGAATGGCTCGAAGGGCCAAATGGCCTCCTCCTGCACTTACTTTCTATATTTCTATGATACCCAAGGTTACAAGAGGATCTGGATCATTTGGGAAGGTGGGTCTTTGAATGGCAAAAATAAATTAATTCTGACAAGTGTGAGGAGTTGCAGTTTAGTGGGACTTACATAGTACATGGTAGAGCCCTTGAGAGTGCTGTTGAACAGGGAGAACTGGAATTACAGGTACGAGGTTCCCTAAAAGTGGCGAGTCAGGTGGCCAGAGTTTGGCACGCTTGCCTTCATTGGGAAGATTATTGAGTGCATTGTGATGCAGTTGTACAAGTCCTTGGTGAGACCACACACCTGCGTAGATCTGGTACCCGGCAGTATCTAATGATGGCTTCTGTGCAGGCACAGCTAATGCACATTCAACAATACCAACATTGGAGAAGGGTTGAGTGAAGCCACATACCACCTCGTGAAGCCAGCGTATACCCATCGTATGCGAAGCTAAGGCAAGAGGTGTCACTGCCAGGAGCATGCGCCTGACGATTGTAAAACTTGGTGTGAACCTGTGTAGAAACAAGGAACAATGATGAGTGGTGAATATTCACAGCATCAAACTGTGCCAATTAATCACAAACTATAGTAACTGTGCTCATCCAAAAGACTGGAGCGACTAGGCTTGTATACACTGGAATTTAGAAGGATGAGAGGGGATCTTATCGAAACGTATAAGATTGTTGGACACGTTAGAGGCAGGAAACATGTTCCCAATGTTGGGGTAGTCCAGAACAAAGAATAAGGGGTAGGCCATTTAGAACGGAGATGAAGAAAAACTTTTTCAGTCAGAGAGTTGTGAATCTGTGGAATTCTCTGCCTCAGAAGGCAGTGGAGGCCAATTCTCTGAATGCATTCAAGAGAGAGCTAGATAGAGCTCTTAAGGATAGCGGAGTCAGGGGGTATGGGGAGAAGACGGGAACAGGGTACTGATTGAGAATGATCAGCCATGATCACATTGAATGGCGGTGTTGGCTCGAAGGGCCGAATGGCCTACTCCTGCACCTATTGTCTATTGTCTATCATCAATCAGCAGCGCTGGCCACAGTAAATATCATTTAAAAACATTGTCCGACCCAACAATAAGAGAACAAAGCACACGAGAAAGCAATTCACCTCCTTGTCTGAAGCATCAGCAAACATTCAGCACTCGAGGTCTGAGAACGAGCAGACCCTTTCAACCACTCCAGCCGATTCACCCATTCACTTCATCAATGGCTGATCAATATGCTTCATATTCCCAAATGTTTTTATGTAATACAAGCAAGAGCCTATTTCGAACAGTACTGCACAGTTCTGGACACCCAGCAATATGTTACTATTGGTTATCTTTGGTTTATTATTGTTACAGATACAGTTTACATGCTATCCAGTCATATCATACTAGACACGGTTAGAGTTAAGCCACAGGCAAATACTACAGGAAATCAAAGAGAAAAATACCAGATAGATACAAAATACTGGAGTAACAGCAGGACAGGCGGCACCTCTGGATAGAAGGAACGGGTGACATTTTGGGTTGAGACCCTTCTTCAGGTCTAAAGAAGGGTCTCGACCCAAAACTCACCCACTCCTTCAGCATTTCAGTGTAAACCAGCATCTGCAGTTCCTTCCAACATAGAAAAATACCAGAGCTGATTAACAGCGCAGACATAGTTCCTGAATCTGGTGGGACAAGCTTTCCAGCTTTTGTACCTTCTGCCCTTCGGGAGAAGAGGCGATGACTGTGAAGTCTAAAAATAAAGGGGAGGCCATTTAAAACTGAGATGAGAAAATACTTTTTCACCCAGAGAGTTGTGAATTTGTGGAATTCTCTGCCACAGAGGGCAGTGGAGGCCAATTCACTGGATGAATTTAAAAGAGAGTTAGATAGAGCTCTAGGGGCTAGTGGAATCAAGGGAAGGTATCACAAAATGCTGGAGTAACTCAGCAGGTCAGGCAGCATCTCAAGAGAGAAGGAATGGGTGACGTTTCGGGTTGAGACCCTCCTTCAGAATGAAGAAGGGTCTCTACCCGAAACGTCACCCATTCCTTCTCTCCTTCAGAATGAAGAAGGGTCTCTACCCGAAACGTCACCCATTCCTTCTCTCCTGAGATGCTGCCTGACCTGCTGAGTTACTCAAACATTTTGTGATACCTTCGATTTGTACCAGCATCTGCAGTTATTTTCCTAGTGGAATCTAGGGATATGCAGGGAGAAGGCAGGCACGGGTTACTGATTGTGGATGATCAGCCATGATCATAATGAATGGCGGTGCTGGCTCGAAGGCCAAATGGCCTCCTCCTGCACCTATTTTCTACGTTTCTATGACTGGGTGGTAATGGGCCCTGATTGTGTTGGTTGCTTTCCTGAGGCAGAGTGAAGTGCAGATAGAGTTGATAGGGGCTGGCAGTGGGGCTGGTCTGTGTGATGAACCGGGCTACATCCACAACTCTGTGATTTCATGTAGCCTGGGGCAAACCAAGCCGCGAAGCATCCTGATAGGCATTGTGGTATGGTCTGCTTTCTTTGCCATGGCTTCCATGTGATTGGTTCATGGCAAATTGCTGGTGATCCTTACAGCAAGGAACTTGAAGCTCGTGACCATCTCCACTTTGGCACCATTGATGCATCAATTGGTGTATTGACCATCACATGTAATCACGGTGGCGCAGCGGTAGAGTTGCTGCCTTACAGCGAATGCAGCGCCGGAGACTCAGGTTCGATCCTGACTACGGGTGCTGCACTGTAAGGAGTTTGTACGTTCTCCCCGTGACCTGCGTGGGTTTTCTCCGGGATCTTCGGTTTCCTCCCACACTCCAAAGACATACAGGTATGTAGGTTAATTGACTGGGTAAATGTAAAAATTGTCCCTAGTGTGTGTAGGATAGTGTTAATGTGCGGGGATCGCTGGGCGGTGCGGACTTGGTGGGCCGAAAAGGCCTGTTTCCGCGCTGTATCTGAAATATGAAATAAAATATAATATGAAATAACTAACTCGTCGGTCTTGCTGACATAGATGGAGGAATTGTTGTCTTGACACCATGTTGTCGAGCTCACTATCTCTTCTCTGGACTCGTTTCATTGTTTGGAGATGCATAGTTGCGAGTGTACAGAGTAAGGGGCTGAAAACATATCCTTGCAGGCCACTGGTTTTAACAATTATTGTGGAGGACTGGTTGTCACAAGCCCACATGATTATGGTCTACGGGTCAGGCTGGAGACAATCCAGTTGCAGAGAGGGATGCTGGCTCCTGAGCCCACAAGTTTGGAGAATGAGTTAGTTGGGAATATGATGTTGGATGTGACACAACGGTCAATAAGCAGGAATTTAACATAGGTGTCTTTGTAACCTGGATGTTTCAGAGGTGAGTTCAGGGCCGGGGAGATGGTGTCTGCAAGGACTCGTTGCAACAGTAGCAAACTGCAGTGGACAATGGGCTGGCAGGGAGGGTGGAGTTAATGTGTGCCATCACCAGCCTCTTGAAGTACTTCATGATGGTGAATATAAGAGCCACTGGATGGTATTCATTAAGGCATATTACTTTACTTTGGCATCAGGATGATAGCGCTCCTCTCCAAATGGATGGGGAAGAGGTCCAAGATATTCGTGAATACTCCCATCCTGCCAGCTATGGGTTGGACATCATTAAATCAGAAAGAATGCAGAGGAGAATCACCGGGATGTTGTGGGCTTTAGTTACAGGGAGAGGCTGAATTTATTTTTCGACAGAGCAAGGACGGTGAGGGATGACCTCATCTAGATATATAAAATCATGTAGACCATGGACAAAGTAAATTTTCCTATTTACTGAAAATTTCCCTCTGGGGTCTATTTCCCTCCAGAGTAGAGGATTCTAAAGCTAGTGCGCATTAACGTAGAGATTTAAGAGGGACCTCAGGGACAGGTGAGACTATAAAACTGGAATACAATTATGAGTTTCAAAAGACATTTGGACTTGTATAGTTTAATTTAGAGATACAGAGTGGAAACAGGCCCTTAGGCTCACCGGGTCCGCGCCGACCAGCGATCCCCACACATTAACACTATCCTACACCCACTAGGGACAATTTTTACATTTACCAAGCCAATTAACCGACATACCTGAACGTCTTTGGAGTGTGGGAGGAAACCGAAGATCTCGGAGAAAACCCACGCAGGTCACGGGGAGAACGTACAAACTCCGTACAGACAGCACCCGTAGTCGGGATGGAACCCGGGTCTCCGGCGTTGCGTTCGCTGTAAGGCAGGAACTCTACCGCTGCGCCACCGTGACGCCCATATATGGATAGGAAATGTTCAGAGGAATATGGACCAAATACAGTCAGAGGGGTCTAGCCTAGTATGCCAACATGGTTGGCTTGGACAAGTTGCGCCGAAGGACCTGCTCCTGTGCTGTATAGCTCTATGACTCTAGCCAGCACAATGGGCCAAGTGGCCGCCTTTCTTATCTGAAATATTTTTATAATTCATGGTACACTACAGGAACAGGCCCATCAGCCCACAATGCCTGTGCTAAGCGGAAGAGCACATGATTTAAATTCCCTGCTTGTCTAGCTTGTCCAAAAACGTAACCATTGTAACAGCTTCAACCACTACCTGAGCTGCACCTATCACCTTCCACACAACAAAACCTGCCACGTACGTGCTTCATTGATTTGGAACGTGACTCACGTTCATGTTGCGGTCCCAGATCTGAATGGAACCATCCTGGCAGGCAGCTGCGATGCACTTGCCGTCTCTGCTGTAGGCACATGTGGTGGGAATAATTCGCTTCCCTTGTGCTGTCCGTGGCTTGAAAACATTCTTGTGCTTCTTCTCATTGTTCATGTCCCAAGTCCGCACAGTCCTGACACAAACGGGTAACAATTAGAACACAGCTCTTCAGCGCACCAACTGGTGGCTACAATGAGAGTGGTCTCAGAAGGACGGGTAAAGATAAGGCAGAGGTGGAAGCAGTTCAGTTTGGTAGTCGGAAGAACCAGAGGCTAGAAAAATAACAACTACGTTTGGGAATTCTTAACTACTCATGCTTCAATGCGTGGAATCTAAGAAATAAAACTATAAAGAACGGGGCAGGCAGCGTCTCTGGAGAGGAATGGGCGACGTTTCGGGTCTAGACCCTTCTTCAGTCTGAATGAAGGGTCTCGACCCAAAATGTCACCCATTCCTTCTTTCCAGAGATGATGCCTGCCCGCTGAGTTACTCCAGCATTTTGTGTCTATCTGGTGTAACCAGCATCTGCAGTTCCTTCCCACACAATAACAAAAGGGCATTGAGGGACGTAGAGGGGGATAGATTGTGGTCAGTACTGAAACATAGTTTGGAGTAGTTTAGTTTAGAGATACAGTGCTGAAACAGGCCTTTTCGGCCCACCGGGTCTGCGCCGACCAGCAATCCCACACATTAACACTATCCTACATCCACTGGGGACAATTTTTCCATTTACCAAGCCAATTAACCTACAAACCTGTACTGCTTTGTAGTGTAGGAGGAAACCGAAGATCTCGGAGGTCACGGGGAGAACGTACAAACTCCGTACAGACAGCACCCATAATCGGGATGGAACCCGGGTCTCCGGCGCTGCATTCGCTGTAAGGCAGCAACTCTACCGCTGTGCCACCGTGACCATGATCACGACCAAGGGTTATAACACCAGGTGAACATTCCTACCTCCAGGTTATTTAGACAAGACACCCAGACAATAAGAGAGATCAGACTATTGGAATTGAAAAAAAATTCTCACCTCAGTTTTAAATGGCCTCCCCTTTATTCATAATTTTATACGTCTCTGTAAGATCACCTCTCATCTTTCTAAACTCCAGTGAATACAAGCCCAGTCTTTCCAATCTTTCCTCATATGACAGTCCCACCATCCCGGGGATTATCCTCGTGAACCTACGCTGCATTGCCTCAACAGCAAGGATGTCCTTCCTCAAATTAGGAGACCAAAACTGCACTAAATACTCCAGGTGCGGTCTCACCAGGGCCCTGTAGAACTGCAGAAGGATTTCTTTGCTCCTGTACTCAAATCCTCTCATTATGAAGGCCAACATGCCATTAGCTTTCTTCACTGCCTGCTGTACCTGCACGCTTACTTTCAGTGACTGGTGTACAAGGACACCCAGGTCTCGCTGCACTTCCCCCTTACCTAACCTGACACCTTTGAGATAATAATCCTGAAGATGCACCTCTTCGAAATGAATAAAAGAAACATTGCTTGGGGTTACTCGCTAATCCAATGAATGGGGAAACCTCCTGCTGCATTGTGCAGGGTCTCTCTCAGAGCTGCTTTGTGGGGAAATATCCTACCACACATTCAGCCACATTATACTGCCCTCCAAAGTTTAGCACAGTAAGCTTGGTAGACCAGGGCCAGAAATTCTCAGTGCGTCAGAGGCGTCACAGATATATGGGTAAGGACTGGAAGAGAGCTGAAAATCGCACCAATCAGCCAAAACATTATGACCACTGACAGATGAAGTGAATGACATTAATTATCTTGTTACAATGGCACCTGTCAAGGGGTGGGATATATTAGGCAGTAAGTGAACAGTCAGTTCTTGAGGTTGATATGTTGGATGCAGGAGAAATGGGCAGGAGTAAAGACCTGATCGACTTTAACAAGGGCCAAATTGTTATGGCCAGACGACTGCGTCAGAGCATCTCTGAAACGGTCAGCAGTGGTGAGTACCTACCGACAGTGGTCTGAGGAGGGACAAACCACAAACCGGCGACAGGGGGTTGGGCGCCCAAGGCTCATCGATGCTCGTGGGCAACGAAGGCTATCCCGTCTGGTCCAAACTGACAGAAGGTCGACTGTGGCACAAGTCACAGAAAATGTCAATGATGGTCACGGGAGGAACGTGTCACAATCCACAGTGCATCGCACCCTGCTGCGTATGGGGCTGCACACAGAGGACCAACAGCATATTAGGCAGGTGGTCATAATGTTTTGGCTCATCAGATCATAATATTTTGGCTGATCAGTGTATATAATCTCCAGAGCAGCAACAGGTTGAAACAACTGGGGGTCCACTCCTGCTTCTGGACGAAGGGGCTGTGCACATAAGGAGCTCCCCTGTGTTCAAGAAACCCCGTACCCATCATTGGAGCAAGTTATAAACTCTTCCTTCATTTTCGGATGCCACACACCACTGTTCAGCATTGCCGTGTGCCCCTGTAAGAAGACGAGACGCTAGTTTAACATCAACGAGAGAGTTTGATATTCAAACACATCTCCAACAGCCGCAGTAACATGGTTAGGTTAGTGGACCAGAAGGTTGAGACAAACGAAACATGATCACAAATCCCTGCCGAGGGCCCGAAATTCAAATAATTATCTCAACTCGAATGAAAACGTCTCTTTACGCACCAAATGTAACACCACTATTCAAGTAAAGTGGAAGATGAGGGGGGAAGTCGTTTACAGGAAAGATGCTGTCAAGCTTGAAAGGGTTCAGAAAAGTTTTACGAGGATGTTGCCAGGACTAGAGGGTGTGAGCTACAGGGAGAGGTTGAGTAGGCTGGGTCTCTATTCCATGGAGCGCAGGAGGATGAGGGGAGATCTTGTAGAGGTGTATAAAATCATGAGAGGAATAGATCGGGTAGATGCACAGAGTCTTTTACCCAGAGCAGGGGAATCGAGGACCAGAGGACATAGGTTCAAGGTGAAGGGGAAAAGATTTAATAGGAATCTGAGGCATAACCTCTTCACACAGAGGGTGGTGGGTGTATGGAACAAGCTGCCAGAGGAGGTCGTTGAGGCTGGGACTATCCCATCGTTTAAGTAACAGTTGGACAGGTACATGGATAGGACAGGTTTGGAGGGATATGGACCAAGCGCAGGCAAGTGGGACTAGTGTAGCTGGGACATTGTTGGCCGGTGTGGGCGAGTTGGGCCGAAGGGCCTGTTTCCACACTGTATCACTCTATGACTCTATGAAGGGCCTGTTTCCACACTGTATCACTCTGTGACTCTATGAAGGGCCTGTTTCCACACTGTATCAATCTATGAATCTATCCATGACTTTATGACTCTAACATAAAATTGGTGACCAAAAAACAAAATGCTTGGGAATTCAGCAGGTCAGGCACCATCTGTGGAAGGAATGGGCAGATGACGACAGATGGACAGAGCATCTGAAGAAGGGTCCCAACTCAAAGCGCCGCCTGTCCATTCCCTCCACAGCCGCTACCTGAGCGGCTGAGTTCCTCCTATACACGTTATGTTTTACCCACCTATACTAATCTGATTGGTAACATTCTGTGCCTTGGCACTTCTGCTCATCCACATCAATGTTGAGTGATTCGGCTTTCAACCCCCTTCCCAGCAATCATCTCAAACTCCAAACACCTTCTGGGTGAAAACAATCCTTATATCCCCTCTAAACATCGCACTCTTCACCTTACACCTATGCGTTCTGATCTTCCATGAATCCATTATAAGGAAATGTTTTTTACTGTTTACCATCCAATGATCCCAGCACAGTGTGCAGCATTTTCAGGCCCGCCTCAGTCTGCCCAGGGCCCTTCCAATGGTGGTACATGTGCCCTCCTTATTTCACGTCCCACAACACTGAGCAGGTTTAAATCCCATCTACCACCCTTCTGCTGACTTACCAGCTGATCAATATTTTTCTGTGACCCAACGTCACAATCAACAACACTAACTTCACAAACTAAAAAGGCAGCCAGCATCATCAGAGACCCACACCCCCCTGGCCACACACTCATTTCACCCCTGCCATCGGGAAGAAGGTACAGGAGCCTGAAAACTGTAACGTCCAGGTTCAGGAACAGCTTCTTCCCGACAGCCATCAGGCTATTAAACACCACATCCTCCAAATAAGCTCTGAACTACGTAGACTTTAGTTTAGTTTAGTTTAGAGATACAGCGCGGAAACAGGCCCTTCGGCCCACCGGGTCCACGCCGACCAGCGATCCCCGCACATTAACACTCCCTACACATGCTAGGGACAACTTTTACATTTATACCAAGCCAATCAGCCTACAAACCTGTACGTCTTTGGAGTGTGGGAGGAAACCAAAGATCGTGGAGAAAACCCACGTAGGTCAAGGGAAGAACGTACAAACTCCGTATAGACAGCACCCGTAGTCGAGATCGAACTCGAGTCTGCGGTGCTGCAAGTGCTGTAAGGCAGCAACTTTACCGCTGCGCCACCGTGCCGCCCGAATTTGGGGGCATTGGTTTAGTCTTTTTGCACTGTTATTGTTTGTTTTTTATGTGTACGTGTGTACGTATGAGCGTGTGTTTATGTATGTATATATATATATAATATAAACATAGCACAAAAAGTAAGGAAATTTGTGTTTGGTAGATTATTTCTTTGTTGTAACAATGCTTCTTGGCAATAAATCTTATACCGTTGGAAAGCCTGTTTATTTCCCTTTTAAATGGTGCCACATTTGTAAGGAACATGCATTTGTGGGATGAGCAGCAGAGCTGAGTATATGGGTTGCGCCCATGAAAAATTTGCCAAATCTTCTCTGCCAATGCCAAACAGCTTATTCTGCTGTTGCTATTGACTCTTGTTGTGAGCTTCTGGTACCCCCAGGTGCTGACAATCAGGTGCCTGATTGGCACCTGATTGGCAGCATCTGTGAGCATGGGCCCAGCTACAGTGGTCAGTAGGTGTCTGCTCCAAGAATCGGCATGCCACGTTTGACTGATCTGGATAGGGCCCGTGCGATAGGGCAACTTCAAGCTGGTGTTCCGCAAAACCAAGTTGCGGCATTATTTGGAGTGAGCCCTAGTACCATCTCCAAAGTGAAGGCCAAGTTCCATATAACGGGGGATGTCAGAGACAGGCCGCGAAGTGGGCGTCCCAAGAAGACGACACCCAAAGAAGACCGTTTCCTCACCCTGTCAGCACTTAGGAACCGTAGGCTGTCTTCTACAGATTTGCAGTCAAGGTTTGCAGGACGATATGGCCGACGGCTCTCTGCCCAGACAATTCGGAACAGACTGCACGCAGTCGATCTCCGGTCTCATAGGGCTGCCAGGAGGCCTGCCATGACTGCCCTTCACCGTCTGGCCCGTTTGCGCTGGTGTCGGCAACACGTGCACTGGAACCTGAACATGTGGAGGAACGTCATGTTCAGCGATGAGTCCAGATTCTGCCTACGGCAGTTGGATCATAGGGTCAAAGTGTGGAGAAGACGCGGAGAACGCTATGCTGATTGCTGCACCGATAGAGTAACATCTTTTGGTGGAGGCAGTGTGATGGTGTGGGGCGGCATCTCCCTCACTGGAAAAACGAGGCTTGTCATCATTGGAGGTAATCTCAATGCAGAGAGATATCGAGATGAGATTCTGCAACCAGTGGCAATCCCATATCTCCACAGTCTGGGACTGAACTCTATCCTCCAAGATGACAATGCTCGCCCCCACAGAGCAGGATTTCTCAGAGACTACCTGCAGAATTTGGGAGTGGAGAGGATGTAATGGCCTGCCAGCAGTCCTGACCTCAACCCCATTGAACACTTGTGGGATCAGCTTGGGCGTGCTGTTCGTGCCAGAGTGACCAACACAACCACGTTAGCTGACTTGTGACAAATGCTGGTTGAAGAATGGGATGCCATCCCACAACAGTGTGTGACCAGGCTGGTGACCAGCATGAGGAGGAGGTGCCAGGCTGTTGTGGCTGTGTATGGTTCTTCCACACGCTACTGAGGCTCCTGTTTATTAAATGAATAAATTGTTAAATTGCCAATATGTCTTGTTTCTTCAGACTTCAATCAACCAATCCACCAAACAACACCGAACAAGAGTCAATGGCAGAATAAGCTGTTTGGCATTGGCAGAGAAGATTTGGCAGATTTTTCATGGGCGCAACCCACATACTCAGCTCTGCTGCTCATCCCACAAATGCATGTTCCTTACAAATGTGGCACCATTTAAAAGGGAAATAAACAGGCTTTCCAACGGTATAAGATTTATTGCCAAGAAGCATTGTTACAACAAAGAAATAATCTACCAAACACAAATTTCCTTACTTTTTGTGCTATGTTTATATATATGTGTATGTGTGTATACACACACCTTTTTTCCCTGGTTTATTATTTTGTTTACAGTGTACTATGTTTTCAATATTGTGTTGTGCTGCTGCAAGTAAGAATTTCATTGTTGTATCTGAGACATATGACAATAAAACACTCTTGACACTTGATGTCTGCATCTAGACAAGCACTTGAATTGCTCCAGCATAGAAGGTCACAGACCAAGGGCTGGGGAATAGATGAGTGTCGAAGGGCAACTGGCCTATTTCTGTGCTCAGTGGACTGCAGCATTACCTTGGTCCGAGCCTGATCGACAATGTATTGGTCTCCCTTCGCACACTCCATCACCTGGAAGCCATCTCGGTCGAGCACCTTGGCCTGGGCATTGCCGGCCACACAAAGAATCACGTCTCCCGTTGCACTGTACTGCAAAGATCTAATCTGGTGACTGAAACAACAAGGCAAAGTTAAAATAAACCCGCCTCTGTCTCTCACTCTTCACTGCCATTCCATCACCCTTCCCATTCATGCCAGAAAACTATTTCCCGCACAGCCAGCATTCTCACACCACCTGCCTGCAGGCTCCCATCACCACACACTCAGCCCTGGTGCTGGCAAACGTCCCTGGTCAGGGGACAAGTTTAGTTTAGTTTAGAAATACAGTGCGGAAACAGGCTTCGCTCTAGCTTGAACGTGTTTGGCCTGATATTAACTGTTCTAGATAGACACAAAATGCTGGAGTAACTCAGCGGGACAGGCAGCATCCCTGGAGAGAAGGAATGGGTAGCGTTTAGGTCGAGACCCTTCTTCAGACTGAGAGTCAGGGGCGAGGGTCTAGAGATATGGAAGGGTAAGGTGTGAAAATGACAGATCAAAGCAGATGGTAAGGATGATAACAGTTCATTGCTAGCTGACGGAAAAGTGACAGGGAGGCATACAATCAGTAATATTTAATCAGGAGGACAGTAGAACTAGTCAGAGAACTAGGATGGAGGGAGGGGGAAGGGAGGGGGAGGGATGGAGGGAGGGGGAAAGCAAGTTTTACTTGAAGTTAGAGAAATTAATATTCATACCGAAGGTAGACACAAAATGCTGGAGTAACTCAGCGGGTCAGGCAGCATCTCGGGAGAGAAGGAATGGGTGTCGTTTCGGGTCGAGACCCTTCTTCAGACTGAAGAAGGGTCTCAACCCGAAACGTCACCCATTCCTTCTCTCCTGAGATGCTGCCTGACCTGCTGAGTTACTCCAGCATTTTGTGTCTGCCTTCGATTTAAACCAGCATCTGCAGTTTTTTCCTACACTTAATATTCATACTGCTGGGTTGTAAGCTCCCCAAGTGAAGTATGAGGAATAAGCAAAATAACTGTTGTACCTGCACGATCTTTCAGGTACAGACGTAATGGGTCAAATCATCTGCCGCTGTGATATGACTTCTCTGTGATTCCAGAATCAAACTGCCGTGGAGGACTTGTATCAAAAACCCGACTGAAACCCACTACATCACCATGCCTCCCATATCACGTCAGTACCCTTCACTTTACATTGCAACCCATTTGTATCATTGCTCTTCCGCCACACGAGGGGCACAGCACCAGGCACTGCTGGGGAGATGACGTTCAAGGGGCTGCTCTAGGGTTTTGCGGTGGGTTTGGTTCAAGAGAAATACACCGATCGGACAAAACATTATGACCTGATGAGCCAAAACATTATGCCCACCT
The DNA here is from genome assembly GCF_053455715.1 of Rhinoraja longicauda. Taxonomy (NCBI): domain Eukaryota; kingdom Metazoa; phylum Chordata; class Chondrichthyes; order Rajiformes; family Arhynchobatidae; genus Rhinoraja; species Rhinoraja longicauda. The sequence continues at coordinate 648,436 of NC_135955.1, read as the reverse complement.
GCCTAATATGCTGTTGGTCCTCCGTGTGCAGCCCCATACGCAGCAGGGTGCGATGCACTGTCTATTGTGACACATTCCTCCCGTAGCCACCATTAACATTTTCTGTGACTTGTGCCACAGTCGACCTTCTGTCGGTTCGGACCAGACGGGATAGCCTTCGTTGCCCTCGCGCATCGATGAGCCTTGGGCGCCCAACACCCTGCCTGTCGCCGGTTTGTGGTTTGTCCCTCCTCGGACCACTGTCGGTAGGTACTCACCATTGCTGACCGGGAGCACCCCACAAGCCTTGTCGTTTCAGAGATGCTCTGACCCAGTCGTCTGGCCAGAACAATTTGGCCCTTGTCAAAGTCGCTCAGGTCTTTACTCCTGCCCATTTCTCCTGCATCCAACACTTGCTGCCTAATATATCCCACTCCTTGACAGGTGCCATTGTAGCAAGATAATCAATGTTATTCACTTTGCCTGTCAGTGGTCATAATGTTTTGGCTGATCGGTGTAAAAGTGCATAGGGGTGTAATGGGGTCCTGGTGCACAGGTATAAAGGGAAAGGAAAGGAGGCTGCTGACACTTACCATTCACAGGGTTGCAGGGACCTGAAGGCTTGCAGTGACGCATCCATTCCTGCAAAGTCCCAGAGCTTCACCTCATAATCGTAGCCTCCAGTGACCAGCCGCGCCCCTGATGGGTCCAGTCCCAGAGCAGATACCTGAAGTCACAACACACCAGGCAGTCAGAGAATGGAGCCTACAACACTAAAACAGCCACTTCACATCAAGTCTGTACAGCCATTGGCACCTATCTGCACTTCAGTCATAGCAAGTATACAGCACGGAAACAGGCCCTTCAGCCACTTTATCCATGCTAACCACATTGGCATTCTAGGTTAGCCCCATCGCCCTCTCAATCCTTCCTATCCAATAACCTGTCCAAACATCATAGAGTGATACAGTGTTGAAACAGGCCCTTCGGCCCAAATTGCCCACAGTGGCCAACATGTCCCAGCTACGCTAGTCCCACCGGCTCGCGCTTGGTCCATATCCCTCCAAACCTGTCCTGTACATGTACTTGCCCAACTGTTTCTTAAACGATGGGATAGTCCCAGCCTCAACTACCTCCTCTGGCAGCTTGTTCCATACACCCACCACCCTCTGTGTGAATAAGTTACCCCTGGGATTCCTATTAAATCTTTTCCCCTTCATCTTGAACCTATGTCCTTTGGTCCTCGATTCCCCTACTCTGGGCAAAAGACCCGATCTATTCCTCTCATTATTTTGTACACCTCTATAAGATCTCCCCTCATCCTCCTGCCCTCCATGGAATAGAGACCCAGCCTCCTCAACCTCTCCCTGTAGCTCACACCCTCTAGTCCTGGCAACATCCTCGTAAAATGTTTCTGAACCCTTTCAAGCTTGACAATATTCATAGATGACACAAATATTGGTAGAGATGCTGACAGAATGATTGTTAGTCTTGTGCTGCAGGGTGATGTCAATGTGATGGTGAATTGGGTTAAGAAATGGCAGATGGAGTTTAATCCCGGTAAATGTGAGCTAATGCATTTTGGGTGCGTATACACCTTTAACCTTTCCACACTTAAACCTGAGGTTCCCTCCTGCTGCAATAAGATACGATCATCCCAGTGCAAAGGAGAAAAACAGGTGGTGTGCCATCCCGCGCTCTGACATCCACAGTCATTTAGTGCTTCTGGAGACTGGTGATGGCACACATGAACTCCAGCCGCCCAGCCAACATCAATCCACTGCAGTTTGCAATAGGTCCGAGGCAGATGCCGTCTCATAGAAACATAGGAAATAGGTGCAGGAGGAGGCCATTTGGCCCTTCGAGCCAACACCGCCATTCATTGTGATCATGGCTGATCATCTACAATCAGTAACCCGTGCCTGCCTTCTCCCCATACCCGTTGATTCCACTAGCCCCTAGAGCTCCATCTAACTCTCCTTTAAATTCATCCAGTGAATTGGCCTCCACTACCTTCAGTGGCAGAGAATTCCACAGATTCACAACTCTCTGGGTGAAAAAGTTTTTTCTCACCTCAGTCTCCCTGTTCTAACGCTCATTCCTGGAACATACGAATAACCGGGATACCAGAACTCCCATTTATACACTATAGCTCCACCTTCAACACCATAACCCCACCCAAACTCATCTCCAAACACCTGGACCTAGGAGTCAGCACCACCCCATTGCCAGGTAGACACAAAATGCTGCAGTAACTCAGCGTGTCAGGCAGCATCTCGGGAGAGAAGGAATGGGTAACGTTTCGTGTCGAGACCCTTCTTCAGAGAAGTCTCAACCCGAAACGTCACCCATTCCTTCTCTCCCGAGATGCTGCCTGACCCTCTGAGTTACTCCAGCATTTTGTGTCTACCTTCGATCTAATCCAGCATCTGCAGTTTTTTTTCCTACCAACCCATTGCCACTTGACCTTCTGACACAGAGACCACAGTCAGTGAGGATAAGGGACAAAACACCCTGCTTGATTTCAAAAAGGTTTCTACAAACATTCTCTGCAGCTCTTGCCACTTTCCCACCTTCCCTTCTTGTCTCGAAAGAGTAAATAACTTGGTCTAATCTACGGGGCCTGTTCCCTGTGTGAACTCTTGTGTAGATCATCGGTCATCTCTGCACTGGTCTGTGGAAGAATAATAATAAAGGGGAGGCCATTTAAAACTGAGGTGAGAAAAAAACTTTTCACCCAGAGAGTTGTGAATTTGTGGAACTCTCTGCCACAGAGGGCAGTGGAGGCCAATTCACTGGATGAATTTAAAAGAGAGCTAGATAGAGCTCTCGGGGCTAGTGCAATCAAGAGTATATGGGGAGAAGGCAGGCACAGGTTACTGATTGTGGATGATCAGCCATGATCACAATGGCGGTGCTGGCTCGAAGGGTTAAATGGCCTCCTCCTGCACCTATTTTCTATGTTTCTATGGAATCATGGGATGCAGACTGCAAGACCCAGGGGCATTTGTCAGATCTTTAGAGCTCTTAAATGCTCCACTGCTCTCTCTTTTGTGTTAATTAATTGTTACCATTCTTTCTGAAGTCTGACCCTGATTCTCCAGAGCCCACTGAGCTCATGCTGTCTCCACATAGACTGCCTATGTAGCGTTTCAGCTCTCCTGCCTTGAGACCACATTTAGTTTCACTACTCCACCTTCATCAGTTTTGGAAGGTATTCCCAACTTGATTATCTTTCTTGCTGATTTCCCCTGTTCTGTTTTACTGCAGAAAGGCTGAGACGGATAGATTTATTTTTATATGTAGGGAAAAAAACTGCAGATACTGGTTTAAATCGAAGGTAGACACAAATGCTGGAGTAACTCAGCGGGTCAGGCAGCATCTCGGGAGACATGGAAAGGGTGACGTTTCGAGTCAACACCCTTCTTCAGACTCAAGAAGGGTCTCGACCCGAAACGTCACCCATTCCTTCTCTCCCGAGATGCTGTCTGACCCGCTGAGTTACGCCAGCATTTTGTGTCTACCTTAGATTTCTTTTTATTCCAGCTGAACCCAAGATACCCTTCTCTTTCTTTTTAAATCTTTCCCCCCTCACCTTAAACTTCTGTCCTCTGGTTTTAGATTTGCCGATCCTGGGGAAAAAACTATAGCCACGCACCTTATCTATTCCCCATGATTTTATAAACTTCAACATGGTCACCCCCCAATCTCCTTCGCTCCAGGGAAACAGCCTGTCGAGCGTCTCCTTAAATCTCACAGCGCCCCCCTCCCCCTCCCCTCACCCTCCCCCCCACAATGCCATCAACAAGCTAGTGAATCTTTTCTGCACCCTCTCTAGCTTAATCACATCCTTTCTCTATCTAGGCGATCAGAACTGCACACAATACCCAGTGCAGTCTGACCAGCATCTTGTAAGCTGTATATCATCCTAAATGAGCCTAAGGGCATGGTGGCGCAGCGGTAGAGTTGCTGCCTTACAGCGCGGAGACCCCAGTTTGATCCCGACTACAGGTGCTGTCTGTACAGAGTTTGTACGTTCTCCCCATAACCGCGTGGGTTTTCTCCGAGATATTCGGTTTCCTCCCACACTCCAAGGAAGTACAGGTTTGTAGGTTAATTGGCTTGGTGTATGTGTAAATCATCCTTAGTTTGTGTAGGATAGTGTGAGTGTGCAGGGATCGCTGGTCGGCACAGACTCGGTGGGCTGAAAGGTTTGTTTCCATGCTGTATCTCTAAACTAAACCCAGTGCCCGTATCAATGAAGGCCAACACGCCAAATGCCTTAGATACATTTACTTCTGTAACTTCAGATAGTCCCTGCTTTCCCTCTCTTTCCCCTCCCCCTTCCCAGTTCTCCCACTAGTCTTCCTGTCTCCTACATTCAGTCTTTGTCCCGCCCCCTCCCCTGACATCAGTCTGAAGAAGGGTCTCGACCTGAAACGTGGCCCATTCCTTCTCTCCGAGATGCTGCCTGTCCCGCTGTGTTACTCTAGCACTCTGTGAAACGTCACCCAATCCTTCTCTCCGAGATGCTGCCTGACCCGCTGAGTTACTCCAGCATTTTGTGTCGAACACAAAATGCCTTCTTCGCCCCATTTTCCGGAGGTCCCTCTATCAGGGAGTTGTGTGCGGAGGATACAAGATTGGGCAGAGAGTGGATCTGAGATTTAGGTTCAGTGTTATCTTCCTGGAGTCACAGGTTGCTGCCGCCTGATGGTCTACACACATTGTAGTTGAGGGGGCGTGGCTGCGTTCTGCAGCTGCGGCTCACCGGCAGTCTCTCTGTCTTTTTTTTTGTTTCTGTCTATTGTCATCGTTTAAATGTACATTTTGATTTATTTTTAACTCTGTTTATGTGGGGGGGGGAAACCTTTTTTTCCAATCTCCTCCTCAACGGAGATGCGACCTTTACCGTGTTGTGTCTCCGTTCGTGCTACGGCCTAACACCGTGGAGTTGGCGGCCTCCAGCTGGGATCGACCTTGAAGACTCCGGTCGCAGGGCCTGGACTTACCATCTCGGAGACTTCGGCCGTGGGCCCTGCAGACCGCAACATCTGGAGTTCGCAGGTCCCTGGCTGGTGACCGGCTTTCGGGAGCTCCAGCCGTAGCAGCTTCGACCGCCCCGAAGCGCGAGGCTTGATCGACCCGCTCGCAGGCCCCTCATCGCCCTGCGTGGCCTGGCCGCAGCACTTTCCATCGCCCGGTGGGGGCTCAGGACCTTCATCGGCCTGCTCGGCTCGGCCCTGGGACTTTCCATCGCCCGGTGGGGGCTTCAAAAGTCGGGAGCCTCGATCGCCTCGTGGCACCACGGGAGAAGAATGAGGAGGAGATAAGACTTTTCTTTGCCTTCCATCACAGTGAGGGTGTGCCTGGAGCAATCACTGTGATGGCTGTTTGTGTTAAAATTGTAATTGTGTGTCTTGTGTTCCTTATTGTCTACTGCCGGACCCTGACGTGAGAGGACGCTGGCGCTATTTGTTCGCAGCTTCTCCGTCAGGATAGTTTGTCTGTTTGTTTTTATGTCATGACTGTTTTTGTAAAGTGTCTTTGAGCACTTGGAAAAGCGCTATATAAAATAAATGTTTATTATTATTATTATTATTGTCCCTGATGGTGGCAACTCATCTGCTTGTCTTCCCAGCACCTCCATGCCATGCTCCCCAGTGGGCACAACCCCTTACTCACTATTTTCTTGCTGTGCACCAACGTGATTTCATGAGAGTCTGGGATCTGCTTCACTGGGTTCTGCAGGACAAGTGGGACATCAATTATTCTCCGAGCTCCAAACCAAATTCCTCTTTATATTTAACAATAATACATTTATTTATATGGCATTTTTCATGTCATTGAATGGCAGCCCAGAGTGCTTTCCACAAAAACAAACACAGGTCTAAACAAAAATACAATTTAAAACAGTAAGGTATTTATTTCACAAAATGCTGGAGTAACTCAGCAGGTCAGGCAGCATCTCAGGAGAGAAGGAATGGGTGACGTTTCAGACTGAAGAAGGGTCTCGACCCGAAACGTCACCCATTCCTTCTCTCCTGAGATGCTGCCTGACCTGCTGAGTTACTCCAGCATTTTGTGAAATAAATACCTCCGATTTGTACCAGCATCTGCAGTTATTTTCTTACACTATTTAAAACAGTAAGGTCATCGGCAATTAATAGCATACAAAGCACAGATTTATATTAAAATATAAAACTGAGAGTGTAAAAGGACAAAGGAAGGAAAATCAGTTAAAAGCTTGAATAAAAAGATAAGTTTTTAGCTGCCGTTTAAAAATATCAACTGAGTGGGCGTAGCCCTGTGGGGTATTCCTCGTAGATATGAGTGGGGTATTCCCCGTACCCCTGAGTGGGATATTCCTCATAGATATAAGTGGGGTATTCCTCGTACCCCTGAGTGGGGTATTCCTCGTAGATATGAGTGGGGTATTCCCCGTACCCCTGAGTGGGATATTCCTCATAGATATGAGTGGGGTATTCCTCGTACCCCTGGGTGGGGTATTCCTCGTAGTCCTGGGTGGGGTATTCCTCGTAGATATGAGTGGGGTATTCCTCGTGGCCCTGAGTGGGATATTCCCCATAAATATGAGTGGGGTATTCCTCGTAGATATGTGGGGTATTCCTCGTAGATATGAGTTTGGTATTCCCCGTAGATATGAGTGGGGTATTCCCCGTACCCCTGAGTGGGGTATTCCCCGTACCCCAGAGTGGGGTATTCCCCGTACCCCTGAGTGGGGTATTCCTCGTAGATATGAGTGGGGTATTTCCCGTACCCTGAGTGGGGTATTCCCCGTACCCCTGAGTGGGGTATTCCTCGTAGATATGAGTGAGGTATTCCCCGCAGATATGAGTGGGGTATTCCCCATACCCCTGAGTGGGGTATTCCCCGTACCCCTGAGTGGGGTATTCCTCGTAGATATGAGTGGGGTATTTCCCGTACCCTGAGTGGGGTATTCCCCGTACCCCTGAGAGGGGTATTCCCCATACCCCTGAGTGGGGTATTCCCCGTACCCCTGAGTGGGGTATTCCTCATAGATATGAGTGGGGTATTCCCCGTACCCCTGAGTGGGGTATTCCTCGTACTCTGAGTGGGGTATTCCTCATAGATATGAGTGGGGTATTCCCCGTACCCCTGAGAGGGGAATTCCTCGTAGATATGAGTGGGGTATTCCTCGTAGATATGAGTGGGATATTCCCCATACCCTGGGTGGGGTATTCCTCATAGATATAAGTGAGGTATTCCCCGTACCCCTGAGTGGGGTATTCCTCGTACTCTGAGTGGGGTATTCCCCGTACCCCTGAGTGGGGTATTCCTCATAGATATGAGTGGGGTATTCCCCGTACCCCTGAGTGGGGTATTCCTCGTACTCTGAGTGGGGTATTCCCCGTACCCCTGAGTGGGGTATTCCTTGTACTCTGAGTGGGGTATTCCCCGTACCCCTGAGTGGGGTATTCCTCGTACTCTGATTGGGGTATTCCCCGTACCCCTGAGTGGGGTATTCCTCGTAGATACGAGTGGGGTATTCCCCGTAGATATGAGTGGGGTATTCCCCGTACCCTGGGCGGGGTATTCCCCGTACCCTGAGTGGGGTATTCCTAGTACCCTGAGTGGGGTATTCCACAGCTTGGGAGCGTCGTTGAAAAAGGCTGCTTCACCAATTTTCTTATTGCTGTGGCACTGAGTGGATAACAGGCCTGCATCAGAAGACCTGAGCGCTCGAGTAGGGGCATAGGGAAGGAGGGAATCTGTAAAACATGCTGCTCCAAACCCATTTAGGGCTTTATAGACAAGGAGGAGGACTTTATAGTCTATCCTGGATCTCACAGGGGAGCCAATGAAGCGAGTATAATACTGGGCGATCGCTTCGCTCAACACCTGCGCATTAACCAAACTGATCTCCCGGTGGCTAAGCACTTCAACTCCCCCTCCCATTCCCAGTCTGACCTTTCTGTCATGGGCCTCCTCCAGTGCCATAGTGAGGCCCACCGGAAATTGGAGGAACAGCACCTCATATTTCGCCTGGGCAGCTTGCAGCCCAGTGGTATGAACATCGACTTCTCCCACTTTAGATAGTTCCTCTGTCCCTCTCTTCCCCTCCCCCTTCCCAGATCTCCCTCTATCTTCCTGTCTCCACCTATATCGTTCCTTTGTCCCGCCCCCCCTGACATCAGTCTGAAGAAGGGTCTCGACCCGAAACGTCACCCATTCCTTCTCTCCTGAGATGCTGCCTGACCTGCTGAGTTACTCCAGCATTTTGTGAATAAATACCTTCGATTTGTACCAGCATCTGCAGTTATTGTCTTATAATACTGGGCAGATATGTTCCCTTTTCTTAGTATTTGTTAAAAGCCGTGCTGCGGCATTTTGAACGAGCTGTAATTGTTATTACGTTTGACAATGTCTGAGCAGTGTCGGCAAGGCCAGCAGTTGCAGCCCGCCCCGAGTTGTGATCCGCCTTCTTCGATTGCTGCAGTTCCTTCAGTAATGGTGCTCCCTTAAGGATTTAGGCCCAGTCTCAACGAAGGCACTGGCACGTGCTGGCACATTAGGGGACGAATGCCTTGGGGTACCCACACCAAGTGGTCTTCTCGTTCACCTGGTGCTCTTGTCCACGCAGCTGGTCGCACCAGGGTTTGGGAGGTACTGTCAGAGACTCAAGACAGTGACCATAATGGGAAAACAGGAGCTGCTGGCGCTGGTACGCAAAAAAAGTGTTGGAGTAACTCAGCGGGTCAGGCAGCATCCTTACAGAAAATGGACTGGTGGCATTTTGGGTCGGGACCCTTCTTTGAACTGATATTGATGGTGGGGGGGGGGGAAAGAAAGCTAAAGAGAGAGGGGTCGATTGGCCAAAGCTGGACAACTGCCAGAGATGTAAAGACAGAAGGTGTGAAACAACAGGGTTGAAGAGATGCAGATTGTGAAGCTAGAGGAAGGAATATCGGTGGATGGGGGAAAAGATGCAAGTTCGGGTGGGGCAAGGGGGAGGGGCTGGTTGTGAGAGGCAACCTAAGATTGGAGAATTCACTGCTCATACCGTTGGTTTGTGTGGTACACAAGTGCATTACGAGGTGCTGTTCCTCCACTCTATGTGTGTGGCTTCACTCTGGCAATGGGGGAGGCCCAGGACAGAAAGGTCAGTATGGGAATGGGAAGAGGAGTTAAAATGGTTTGTAATCAGGAGATCCAGTAGGTTCTGGTGGACTGAGCGCAGGTGTTAAGCAAGACAGTCGCTCAGTCTATGCTGACTGGTCTCGCCGATGTACAGGAGAAGAGGTTAGAAGAGGTAAATATGAACCTCTGTCTCACCTGGGGGGAACTGCTGAGGTCCCTGGATGGAGGTGAGGTAGGAGGTACAGGGACAGGTGTTACATCTCCGTACAGTCACAATGTTTTTGGTACTTTCAGCGAGTGGAACAGGAGTCAGTGTTTGGGGTAGCTGACGCCACATATAACATATAACAACTACAGCATGGAAACAGGCCTGTCCGGCCCTACCAGTCCACGCCGACCATTCTCCCTGACCTAGTCTCATCTACCTGCACTCAGACCATAACCCTCCAATCCCCTCCTATCCATATACCTATCCAATTTACTCTTAAATAATAAAATCGAGCCAGCCTCCACCACTTCCACCGGAAGCCCATTCCATACAGCCACAACCCTCTGAGTAAAGAAGTTCCCCCTCATGTTACCCCTAAACATCATCATGTACTGTTGCTGCTGCACTCAAACGTGGCAAAGAGACTGTAATTCCATCCCCTATCACGCAGCATCAGTGACCAACATTCAATTCTGACCACGGGTGCTATTTGCATGGAGTTTGCACATTCGCCTGAACAAACTTGGATTATTTTCTCTGGACCATCAGAGGCTGAGGGGAGATAGATAGAAACATAGAAAATAGGTGCAGGAGGAGGCCATTCAGCCCTTCGAGCCACCATTCATTGTGATCATGGCTGATCATCTACAATCAGTAACCCGTGCCTGCCTTCTCCCCATATCCCATGATTCCGCTAGCCCCTCGAGCTCTATCTAACTCTCTTTTAAATTCATCCAGTGAATTGGCCTCCACTGCCCTCTGTGGCAGATAATTCTACAAATTCACAACTCTCTGGGTAAAAACGTTTTCTCACACCTCAGTTTTAAATGGCCTCCCCTTTATTCTTAGACTTTGGCCGCTGGTTCTGGACTCCCCCAACATTGGGAACATTTTTCCTGCATCTAGCTTGTCCAGTCCTTTCATAATTTTATACGACTCTGTAAGATCCCCTCTCATCCTTCTAAACTCCAGTGAATACAAGCCTAGTCTTTCCAATCTTTCCTCATAAGACAGTCCCGCCATCCCGGGGATGTACCTCGTGAACCAATGCTGCACTGCCTCAATAGCAAGGATGTCCTTCCTCAAATTAGATGTGTAGAGAATGATGAGCGACATAGATTGGGTGGAGAGTTGGAACCTTTATCTGTGAGGTGGATACGTCAGCTATCAGAGGGCACAGTTTGCGGGTCAGTGGGAGAGGTTTAAAAGTGCTTTGAAGCATTTATTTTAAATACAGAGGGTGGTGGGAGCCTGGAACATCAGGGGTGGTGGTGGAGGCAGATATGATGAAAGGCACGTGGATCTTCAGGCATTGGAGGGTTGTAGACCATGTGCAGGCATGTGCTGGTCTTGGCATCATTTTCTCTGCCACAGAAGTCAGTGGAGGCCAATTCACTGGATGAATCTAAAAGAGAGTTAGATAGAGCTCTAGGGGCTAGTGGAATCAAGGGATATGGGGAGAAGGCAGGCACGGGTTACTGGTTGTGGATGATCAGCCATGATCACAATGAATGGTGGTACTGGCTCAAAGGGCCAAATGGCCTCCGCCTGAACCTATTTTCTATGTTTCAAAGTTTCTATTTCCCGCAGACAGTATGGGCCGAAGGGCCTAAGCAGTTGTGTCCCACGTTGCTCAGGCTGCTTCATACCCTGAAACATTACACACATTGCTTGGTCCTGAGATGGAAGTGATCACTTACATCATCCTCTTCCTCTTCATCCTCCTCCTCCTCCTCGTCCGAGTCCCCCGATGCTCTGTCATCCGGAGCAGATGCCCGCTCCTCAATCGCCAGTCTGGACAAGGAGGCTGGCACTGGGGGGCCGATCAGATCGCTGCCCGAACTGTCACTGTCTTCACCTCCACTCCCACCTTCAGAAGGCGAGCTGTCAGGGATGAGCAAGAATCAGGCTGGAGTGCGGCACGGTGGCGCAGCGATAGAGTTGCTGCCTTACAGCGAATGCAGCGCCGGAGACCCGGGTTCCATCCCCACTACGGGTGCTGTCTGTACGGAGTTTTGTACGTTCTCCCCGTGACCTGCGTGGGTTTTCACCGAGATCTTTGGTTTCCTCCCACACTCCAAAGACGTACAGGTATGTAGGTTAATTGGCTTGGTAAATGTAAAAATTGTCCCTGGTGTGTGTAGGATAGTGTTAGAGTGCGGGATACCTGGTCGGCGTGGACCCAGTGGGCCGAAAGGGCCTGTTTCTGCGCTTTAACTCTAAACTAAACTCTAAAGATGTACAGGTTTGTAGTTTAATTGGCTTAGGTTTATAAGTGTAAATTGTCCCTAGTGTGTGTACAGTAGAGTTAGTGTGTGGGAATTGCTTGTTGGCGCAGACTCGGTGAACCGAAGGGCCTGTTTCCGCTCGGTATCTCTAAACTAAACACTAAGTCAGTGTGCCACCTTCACAGGCATATCCCAACCGCCCAGTGACATAAATGCTCCAAAAAGCACCAAGTGTGTGCCATAAGTCTGCTGCACTTTATTACCTGTTGGTCATTTCCTCTTACCTAGCAGTGCCTTGATCTTTCTCAGTCACAGAGCCTGAGCTCCCAGCACAGGGAGCTGACTCCAGAGATTCCTCTGAACACTGCTCCTTTTCTGAGGAGGATGGAAAATATCAGACGTTCAGGTAAAGCAACAAATTATTTCATCGTTTCGGCACAAAAAGCTGGAGCAACTCAGCAGGTCAGACAGCATCTCGGGAGAGAAGGAATGGGTGATGTTTGGTATAAATGTCACCCATTCCTTCTCTCCCGAGATGCTGCCTGACCCGCTGAGTTGCTCCAGCTTTTTGTGCCGACCTTCGATTTAAACCAGCATCTGCAGTTTTTTCCCCGAAATATTGAATCATTTAGTTTGGTTTAGAGATACAGCGTGGAAACATGCCCTTTGGCCCACCTAGTCCGCACCGGCCAGAGATCCCCGCATATTAACACCACCCTACACACACTAGGGTCAATTTACATTTATACCAAGCCAATTAAAACTGAGGTGAGAAAAACCTTTTCACCCAGAGTTATGAATTTGTGGAATTCTCTGCCACAGAAGGCAGTGGAGGCCAATTCACTGGATGAATTTGAAAGAAAGGTAGATAGAGCTGAGGGGCTAATGGGATCAAGGGATATGGGGTGAAGGCAGGGACGGGTTACTGATTGTAGATGATGAGCCATGATAATGAATGGCGGTGCTGGCTCGAGGGGCCAAATGGCCTCCTCCTGCACCTATTTTTGATGTTTCTATGATTCTATTACATATAAATCTGTACATCTTTTGGAGTGTGGGAGGAAACTGGAGATCTCGGTGAAAACCCATGCAGGTCACGGGGAGAACGTGCAAACTCCATACAGACAGCACCCATGGTCGGGATGGAACCCAGGTCCCTGCCCGCAACTCTATCACTGTGCCAACGTGCCGCTAACAGAGCCCACTATTTAAGACATGGGTATTTATTATCTCCAGCAAGGCATCTCGAGATGGACATCTTCTAGAACTGCTGCAGCCTTTCTGTTGAAGGTCCAGGGAGCTCCAGAAATGAAGAACTGGCACTAATACTTCCAAGACAACGTTGTGTATGCTTTTGCAGAAAGAAAGAAAATGGAAGGAAAACTGAACCGAAATAGACAATAGGAGGAGGCCATTCAGCCTTTCGAGCCAGCACCGCCATTCACTGCGATCATGGCTGATCATCCACAATCAGTACCCCGTTCCCGCCTTCTCCCTGTACCCCCTGACTGCGCTATCTTTAAGAGCTCTATCTAACTCTCACTTGAAAGTATCCAGAGAATTGGCCTCCACTGCCTCCTGAAGCAGAGAATTCCACAGATTCATATCTCTGGGTGAAAAAGTTTTTCCTCGTCTCCGTTCTAAATGGCCTACCCCTTATTCTTAAACTGTGGCCCCTGGTTCTGGACTCGCCCAACATCGGGAACATGTTTCCTGCCTCTAGCGTATCCAATCCTCATCCTTCTAAATTCCAGTGTATACAAGCCCAGTCGCTCCATTCTTTCAACATTCGACAGTGCCGCCATCCCGGGAATTAACCTCGTCAACCTACGCTGCACTCCCTCAATAGTAAGAATGTCCTTCCTCAAAGGAAGAGGCCAATTCACTGGATGAATTTAAAAGATAGTTAGATAGAGCTCCAGGGGCTAGTGGAATCAAGGGATATGGGGAGAAGGCAGGCATGGGTTACTGATTGTGGATGATCAGCCATGATCACAATGAATGGCGGCGCTGGCTCAAAGGCCAAAATGGCCTCCTCCTGCACCTATTGTCTAAGTTTCTATATTACCAATGCGGTAAGCAGGATTGGAAGTGGGGATGAAACACTGCTTCACCTGCAAAGACTGTTTGGGTCCCATGGTGATGTGGCGGGAAATGCTGTGGCTCCCCTCTGGTCGCTGTGCAACAGAAGTGGTAAGTGGAAGAGAGTGGTAGAGGGAGAGTCGGAGCAAGGGGAGGGGAGTCTCAAAGGGAGGGAGGGGAGTGGAAGGCATGTAGGCAGTGGAATGCTGTTCTCTTATAAACATAAGGTAGACACAAAATGCTGGAGTAACTCAGCGGGTCAGGCAGCATCTCGGGAGAGAAGGAATGGGTGACGTTTCGGGTCGAGACCCTTCTTCAGACTGATGTCGGGAGGGGGCGGGACAAAGATAGGATGTAGTCGGAGACAGGAAGACTAGTGGGAGAACTGGGAAGGGGGTGGGGACAGATAGGGAAAGCAGGGACTATCTGAAGTTGGAGAAGTCAATGTTCATACCGCTGGGGTGTAAACTACCCAAGAGAAATACAAGGTGCTGGTCCTCCAATTTTAGTTGGGCCTCACTCTGACAATGGAGGGAGGAGGCCCAGGACAGAGAGGTCAGATTGGGAATGGGAGGGGGAGTTGAAGTGTTGAGCCTCCGGGAGATCAGGTTGGTTAAGACAGACTGAGCTGGGTAAACATGTTGGCCATTTGTAATGAGCATCCCCTGCCTGACACCCGCGAGCTCAGCCACACTCTTACCCAACACTTTCTTGCTCCTCTCAATGGCAGTCCGGCGCGTCTGTTCAAATATGGCATCCAGGTCAAACGTCCTGGCTTTCTTTCCTGAGAACGAGACCATGAAATAATGTTTTTAAAAGATGAAATCATATAAAATGACAGAGATACATCGCAACTTATTGGAGTATAGAATCAAACAAAAGGCAGATCCGATGAAACGCCACAGTGGAATAATGACCCTCTGCCATCTTGTCTCAGCACCGGAGCCTTCATCTCACCTCCATTCCCAGTGACTCCATTGTGAGTCGATGATTCACCCAAAAACATTTAATATTGTTTTGTCAGCAGTGCCTTACTGTCAGTTCTTAAAAATCCATCTTCTTGTGTTACAAGTCCATGCTGTGATAGGAAATTATTATTGCAGCTCTCTCAAATTCTTGGAGCCATAATGCAAAATTAAACCAAAACCTGAATAAATCTCATTGGTATCTGCAGGTCCTGTAGAATAATTGCCAGAAACGTGTCAACAAGAAATCTCATTGTCTGCAGCTCGTTTTCACCTTGCCCACAGCTAACAAGGACCTGTTCCCTTTATCATCGTTACTTTTTTGCATATCTTTCATTCATTTGTTCTATATCGCTCTGTATCACTGTCTTCATCTCTCATTTCTGTTTGCCCTGACTCTCAGCCTGAAGAAGGGTCTCGACCCAAAACGTCACCTATTTCTTTTCTCCAGAGATGTTGTCTGACCCGCAGAGTTCCTCCAGCATTTTGTGTCTATCTCAGGCCAAGTACCTTATCTTTGGTTTAAACCAGAACTGCAGTTCCTTCCTACACGTATTAAAGAGCATTCCATCAGGTAGTTTGTAAACATGCATGATCCAGACAGAGACTGGCTGCTTGAATGGATCAAAATTTAATTCATTTCAAAGTGACGGGTGAAGTCTCCGCGTGAGATGCACAAAGTCAGTAGAGATAGTTCTACAACCTAGACACAAAATGCTGGAGTAACTCAGCGGGACAGGCAGCATCTCGGGAGAGAAGGAATGGGTGACATTTCGGGTCGAGACCCTTCTTCAGACTGATGTCAGGGGAGGGGGCGGGACAGAGATAGAATGCAGTCGGAGACAGTAAGACTAGTGGGAGAACTGGGAAGTGGAGGGGATAGAGAGGGAAAGCAGGGACTATCTGAAGTTAGAGAAGTCAATGTTCATACCGCTGGTGTGTAAAACTACCCAAGCGAAATATGAGGTGCTGTTCCTCCAATTTGTGCTGGGCCTCACTCTGACAATGGAGGAGGCCCAGGACAGAAAGGTCAGATTGGGAATGGGAGGGGGAGTTGAAGTGCTGAGCCACCGGAAGTTCAGGTAGGTTAAGACTGACTGAGCAGAGGTGTTCAGCAAAATGATCGCCGAGCCTGGTCTCGCCGTTGTAGAGAAGTTGACACCTGGAACAGCGGATACAGTAGATGAGGTTGAAGGAGGTGCAGATGAACCCCTGCCTCACCTGGACTAAACATACTTCTACAACCTGACAGTTACGTTCAGAAGAAACCTCACATTGTAGCAAGTCCCCCTCGGATCATTTGATGGAAAAATACAGAGAAGACTTTACTCCATGGTGTGTTGGAAGGAACTGCAGGTGCTGGTTTACACCGAAGATAGACACCAAATGCTGGAGTAAATCAGCGGGACGCTTCAGTCTAAAGAAGTCTCTCGACCCAAAACTTTACCCTTTCCTTCTATCCCGAGATGCTGCCTGTCCCACTGAGTTACTCCATGGTGTCTCCGTTCTTGACGAAAAAGGGTAGAGAGAGCTTTAGTCAATGCATAACTACCTATTTCTCTGTTTTTGATAGGTGCAATGACTTACCAAATCCAGAAAAACCCATCACGGCCCCGACATCAGGATCATCCATTTCCATCTCAGCTGACGAAGGCAAAAGAACTTTAATTAGAAATAGCATGAGCCACAGACAGGTGGGGGCGACATCACCTTGGCATCGTTCTCCTTCACCCACCCAAAAACAAGCACTACCTCATCCCCACAGAGCCAACCTCTTCCTCAAATGCCCCCAACCATGGCAAATTCTCCCCAGTCTCTGGAACCTATCCTCCCTCTCCTCCCCTATCCAGGATCAACTCTATCACCGTGACCCACAAGCCCGAGGAACAAATCCACCAGCATCAAATGTGTAGGAAGGAGCTGCAGATGCTGGTTTACACCCAAGATGGACACAAAAAATGCTGGAGTAACTCAGCGGGACAGGCAGTAAGTATCCTTCTCTCCAAAGAAGCTGCCAGTCCCGCTGAGTTACTCCAGCATTTGTGTCCATCCACCAGCAGCACAGGTTAGAAGAGTGATTTTTTAGGAAAAGAAACTGCAGATGCTGGTTTAAATCAAAGCTAGACACAAAATGCTGGAGTAACTCAGTGGGTCAGGCAGCATCTCGGGAGAGAAGGAATGGGTGACGTTTCGGGCCGAGACCCTTCTTCAGACTGAAACGTCACCTTCACCAAAAGCCTCATCTTCATCCCCATTCCCCACCACCTCTCTCCCTCCTCTCCCTCCCTCTCTCCCCCTCCTCTCTCTCCCCCTCCTCTCCTCCTTCTCCCTCTCCTCTCCTCTCCTCCTCTCTCTCCTTTTCTCCTTCTCTCTCTCCTCCTCTCCTTCTCCCTCTCCGTCTCTCTCTCATTTTCTCCTTCTCCCTCTCCTCCTCTCCGTCTCTCTCTCTCATTTTCTCCTTCTCCCTCTCCTCCTCACCGTCTCTCTCTCATTTTCTCCTTCTCCCTCTCCTCCTCTCCGTCTCTCTCTCCTTTTCTCCTTCTCCCTCTCCTCCTCTCCGTCTCTCTCTCATTTTCTCCTTCTCCCTCTCCTCCTCACCGTCTCTCTCACCTCCTCTTCTTCTCTCTCCTTTTCTCCTTCTCCCCTCCTCTCCTTCTCTCTCTCCCCCTCCTCTCTCCCACTCCTCTCCTCCTTCTCCCTCTCTCTCCTCGCCTCCCCTCCCTCAGGAACTCAATCTGGACCCTCCCCACCCCCCCACCCCCCCATGCCCCTCTCCTTCGGTCCCTCCCCCCAGCCCTGGTGTCCAGTCCCTCTCCACTGTCTCTTCAGTCTGATGAAGGGTCTCGACCTGAAACGTCCCCCATTCCTTCTCTCCACAGATGCTGCCTGACCCGCTGTTACTCCAGCACTCTGGGTCCATCTGTAGTGTAAACCAGCACCTGCAGTTCCTTACCCAACCCTCCCCCTCTCTCCCTCCTCCTCCTTCTTCTCTCTCTCCTCCTCTCCCTCCCTCCCTCTCTCCCCTCCTCACTTCAGCCATGATCACATTGAATGGCGGTGCTGGCTCGAAGGGCCGAATGGCCTCCTCCTTCACCTATTTTCTGTTTCTGTTTCCTTCTTTCTCTCCTCTCCCCCCTCTCTTCTCTCTCCCTCCTCCCCTGTCTCTCTCCCTCTCTCTTCTCTCTCTCTCCTCCTCCCTTCCTCCTCTCTTCTCTCTCCTCTCCCTCCCCCTCTCTCTCCCCTCTCTCTCTCTCCCTCCCCCTCTCTCTCTCTCCCTCCCCCTCTCTCTCCCTCCCCCTCTCTCTCTCCCTCCCCCTCTCTCTCTCCCTCCCCCTCTCTCTCCCTCCCTCCCCCTCTCTCTCCCTCCCCCTCTCTCTCTCTCTCCCTCTCCCTCCCCCTCTCCTTCTCCTCTTCTCACCTGCCCGGTGATGATGGGATCCGCGGGGCCGCAGCTCGGGCAGGAGACAAGATGGTCGCCGCCGCCGCCAAACACCAGCCGCACTCCGAGCGCCGGCGCCCCCTTGCCTGGAGGACCAGCGGTACTGCAACCTCCCCTCCCCATCCCCGCAGCCCCTCCCCCACCCCTTCGCCCCCCTCCTCCCCACCCTCTCCCCTCCCCCTGCCCAACCCCCCCTGCCCCCCCACCTCCCCTCCCCACACCCCCTCCGCCCACCCCTTCGCCCCCTTCCCCCCCTCCTCCCCTGCCCCCTCTCCCTGCCCCCCTCCCCCAACCCCCCTCCCCTGCCCCCCCACCTCCCATCCCGCACCCCCTCCGCCCACCCCTTCGCCCCCTTCCCCCCTCCTCCCCTCCCCCTGCCCCCTCTCCCTGCCCCCCTCCCCCAACCCCCTCCCCCAACTCCTCCCCCTCCTGCCCCCACTCCTCCCCCTCCCCCTCCCTCTGTTTTAGCATGGAGCACTTCCCAGTCAATATGGGGGAAGTTATCATATCATATCATATATATACAGCCGGAAACAGGCCTTTTCGGCCCTCCAAGTCCGTGCCGCCCAGTGATCCCCGTACATTAACACTATCCTACACCCACTAGGGACAATTTTTTACATTTTACCCAGCCAATTAACCTACATATAGTCACCCATCCAGCCAGCCCTGTTGTTTTAGCATCGTTCAGTAATCTACAGTGCATTCAGAAAGTATTCAGACCCCTTCACTTTTTCCACATTTTGTTACGTTACAAGATCATAAGTGATAGGAGCAAAATTAGGCCATTTGGTATTTACACTGAGAAGTTGAAGTTGTCAACCATCTCCACTCCAGCACCATAGATGCTGACTAGGGGTGTGCACATCACCCTATTTCTTATTTGATTTGTAAGCCTGATGTCTAAGTTACTGGACAGAATTCTGAAGGATAAGATATGTATGTATTTGGATGGACACGGGCTGATTAGAGCAGTGGAGGGGAAGAGACTTGACAAGCTGGCCAGGAAGGCCAGCTCTGTCCTGGGTTGCCCCCTCGACTCAGTGCAGGTGGTGGGAGAGAGGAGGATGATGGCAAAGCTAACATTGCTGCTGGACAACGACTCCCACCCCACGCAGGACACTGTCACTGCACTAAGTAGCCCCTTCAGTGACAGACTCCTTCACCCCAAGTGCGTGAAGGAGAGATATAGGAGGTCCTTCCTTCCCGCTGCTATGAGACTGCACAACCAGCACTACTCCCAGCAGACCAGTCAAAGACCAGTTAACAGTAACAGTAAAAAAAACCACAGTAAATGATGACAATTACCCTTGTCTTTACTTTTATTTATAATGAATGTCTCTTGCTATCCACTTTGCTGCTGTAACACTGCAAATTTCCCCGGTGTGGGACAAATAAAGGAATATATATTATTAGGGATACTCAGCACGGCATGGGGGAGCTGAGATTCCCCCCGATGCAGGAGCTGGATCGCCCCAACACGGTGGGCCCGACCGCCGGCTACGGGAGCCAAGATCGTCCAGTCAACGGAAGGCTCGAGGCCCCCGACCGCTGGAGGACAAAAAGGGGAAGGGGTTGAAGTTTTTTTTCGCCTTCCATCAGTGAGGAATGTGGAGGAGTCACTGTGGTGGATGTTCATGTTAACATGTATTTTGTGTGTTTTGTTGCTTTTTATTGGCAAAATCAAATTCCTCGTATGTTGCAAAACATACTTGGCTAATAAAGTATGAGTATGAGTTTTGTATGCCTTCTTGCGTTTGAGGCAGCAGAAGTTATGAAGCTGCTTCTGCCTCTGCTGTCTCTGTTTGTTGTCGTTCGCCTGACTGAGGTCAGTTGACAGGGCTCACCACGGAGAGGTCGACAACATGAACCCCAGTTTTGTATGTGGGAGATTTTGTCTCAAAAATCTGAGTTTTTTTAAGAAGTAACTGAAAGGATGACATGCAAAGCCACAGACGCAGTCGGTATGGACTTCAGCAAAGCATTTGACAAGTTGGTGTGCTTTTTGGTAGGCATCTCTACAAGGTTTGATTACCTGCGATTCAAGGAGTTCCCTGAAAGTGAAGGTACATAGAAGGCATTTAATGCATTGGCCTTCATCAGTCAGGGAATCAAATATAGAAGACAGACACAAAACGCTAGAGTAACTCAGCAAGACAGGCAGCATCTCTGGATAGAAGGAAAGGGTGACGTTTCTGTTCGAGACCCTTCTTCAGACCTGTGTCTATCTTTAGTGTAAATCAGCATCTGCAGTTCCTTCCTAATCAATTATAGAAGTTTGGACATGTTACAGTTGTACAAGATATTGTGAGGCTGCACATGGAATATTGTATTTAATTTAATTTAAATTTATCCTGCTATAGGAAAATTAATTACGTAAATGTTCCCTGGACTCGAGGGCCTGAGTTACAGGAAGAGGTTGAGCAGACTAGGACTTTATTCCTGGAGGCATATGAGGCTGAGGGGTATAGAATCACGGATGAAATAGATAGGGTGAATCTTCGAGTCTTTCACCCAGGGTAGGGGAATCGATAACCAGAGATAGATCTCTCTCTAGAGATTCCGCCTGACCCGCTGAGTTACTCCAGCATTTTGTGTCTATCTCTGATCATGACGATACTTTATTGTCACTTGTACCTAGGTACAGTGAAATTCTTTGCATACAAAGTACACAAGTGGCCACAAAGGTGTTGACAAAGTTACTAAAAGTACTCATCCCCTCTTCATCCAGAACCCCCATTCCCCTCCCCCCCCCTGCAGTTCTCGACACCATCCCCCATGCCGGAATGATGTAATCGGAACAACTTTGTCAGAGAATGGTGGGTGTGTGGAACGAGCTGCCAGAGGAGGCAGTTGAGGCAGTTACAATAGGAGCATTTGTAGAAACATAACGTAGAAAATAGGTGCAGGAGGAGGCCATTTGGGCCTTCTAGCCAGCACCGTCATTCATTGTGATCATACCTGATCATCCACAATCAGTAACCTGTGCTTGCCTTCTCCCCATATCCGTTGATTCCACTAGCCCCTAGAGCTCTATCTAACTCTCTTTTAAATTCATCCAGTGAATTGGCCTCCACTGCCTTCTGTGGCAGAGAATTCCACAAATTCACAACTCTCTGGGTGAAAAAGTTTTTTCTCACCTCAGTTTTAAATGGCCTCCCCTTTATTCTTAGACTGTGGCCCCTGGTTCTGGACTCCCACAACATTGGGAACATTTTCCCTGCATCTAGCTTGTCCAGTCCTTTTATAATTTTATGCGTTTCTATAAGATCTCCTCTCATCCTTCTAAACTCCAGTGAAAGACATTTGGACAAATAAATGGATAGGAGAGGTTCAGAGAGCTACGGACCAAACGCAGCCAAGAGGGACTAGCTGAGTCGATGCGGACAAGTTAGACAAAAGGACTGTGTTGTGAGACTCAAAAAAATCTACGAACTATTAAAATACCAAGTTGTAGAAGGCATCAAACCAACTAGTTGTAAATGGGATGGGTAGTTAATGGTTGACATGCACATGATGGGCAGAAGGTCCTCTTCTGCGCAGTTGGACTGTATTTCCTCATCGTGATGGCTTTGTGCTGCAGCAACTTCTGAGGTTGGAGAAGTGGATTGTTTTCTCTGGAACGGCGCAGGTTGTGTGGAGACGATGTAGAAATATATAAAGTTATGAGAGGCATCGATAGGATAGACAGTCAGAACCTTTTTCCCAGATGGAAATATCAAATACTGGAGGGCACAGCTTTAAGGTGAAAGGGGCAAAGTTTAAAGGAGATGTGGGGGGCAAGTTATTTTTACACAGATGGTGCCTGGATCGTGCTGCCATGGGTGGTGGTGGTGGCAGGTACATCAGTGATGTTGAAGGGGCTTTAGATAAGCACATGGATATTCAGGGAATGGAGGGATGTGGACCACATGCAGGCAGAGGAGATTAGCGTAACTTGGCATCATGTTCATCACAGACATGTGGGCTGAATGGCCTGTTCTCTGACCAAAAATACTGGAGGAATTCAGCACGCCAGGCAGCATCTATGGAGGGAATGAGGGACAACGATTCGGGTCGTAACACATTCTCTCACTCTGAAGTAGGATCCTGACATGAAATGGTACCTATCCATGATCTACCTGACTTGCTGAGTGACTCCAGCACTTTGTGTCTGTTGTAAACCAGCGTCTGCAGTTCCTCGTTTGCCCTTCCTTGTATGGAGGAACCACAGACGCTGGTTTACACCGAAGGTAGACACAAAATGCTGGAGTAACGCCACCCATTCCTTTTCTCCAGAGATGCTGCCTGTTCTGCTGAGTTACTCCAGCACTGTGTGTGCAGAAATGCTGCCTGGACCACTGTTACTCCAGCACTTTGTGTCCAGAGATGCTGCTTGGACCACTGAGTTACTGCAGCACTGTGTGTCCAGAGATGCTGCCTGGACTACTGTTACTCCAGCACAGTGTGTGTAGAGATGCTGCCTGGACCAGTGAGTTACTGCAGCACATTGTATCAGTGTCGCGCGAGATAACCACTCATATCAAGAAGAGTTGAGGTTAGGAGCAAATAGGTCCTTCTGCAGTTGTACAGGGCCCTAGTGAGACTGCAACTGGAGTACTGTGTGCAGTTTTTGTCTCCAAATTTGAGGAAGGATATTCTTGCAGCGTAGGTTTACTAGGTTAATTCCCGGAATGGCGGGACTGTCATATATTGAAAGACTGGAGTGACTAGGCTTGTATACACTGGAATTTAGAAGTATGAGAGGAGATCTTATCGAAACGTATAAGATTATTATGGGGTTGGACATGTTAGAGGCAGGAAACATGTTCCCAATGTTGGGGGAGTCCAGAACAAAGGGCCACAGTTTAAGAATAAGGGGTAGGCCATTCAGAACGGAGATGAGGAAAAACTTTTTCAGTCAGAGAGTTGTGAATCTGTGGAATTCTCTGCCTCAGAAGGCAGTGGAGGCCAATTCTCTGAATGCATTCAAGAGAGAGCTAGATAGAGCTCTTAAGGATAACGGAGTCAGGGGGTATGGGGAGAAGGCAGGAACGGGGTACTGATTGAGAATGATCAGCCATGATCACATAGAATGGCGGTGCTGGCTCGAAGGGCCGAATGGCCTCCTCCTGCACCTATTGTCTATTGTCTATATCAGGAGGTGCAGATCTAGAGCCAGCATGATTATGAGGGACCCCTGCCACCCCAGCAACAGACTGTTCCAGCTGCTATGGTCAAGCAAACGACACCGCTGTCACGCTGTGAAAATGGAGAGGATGAGACGGAGTTTCTTCCCACAGGCCATCAGGACTGTTAAATAAAATCTTGGCTTCAATTCAATTTCCTCAAACTCAACTGCGACAAATCTGAAATCATCATCATTGGACCAAAAGCGCTCACCAAATCCACCCACAACTTCACCCTCAATATTGATGGTTTCCCAGTATCACCTCCCCTCACATCCGGAATCTTGGAATCATCTTTGATCAAACCCTCTCCTTCGACAAACACATCACCAAGACAGCCTTCTTCCACCTCAAAAACATCGCCCGTCTCCGTCCGTCCCTCTCCTCCACAGCTGCAGAAACCCTCATCCACGCCTTCATCACCTCCCGTCTGGACTACTGCAACAGCCTCCTCTATGGTTCACCCTCAAAAATCATCAATAAACTCCAATACATCCAGAACTCCGCTGCCCGTCTACTCACCCACTCCCCGATCCGTGACCATATCACCCCCGTCCTTTACAAACTCCACTGGCTCCCCATCCCCCAGAGAATCCAATACAAAATCCTCCTCATGACCTACAAAGCCCTCCATAACCTGGCCCCATCCTACCTGACTGACCTCCTCCACAGACACACTCCCACCCGCACCCTCCGCTCTGCTGCTGCCAACCTCCTGTCCCCCCCCATCCGGACCAAACTCAGATCCTGGGGGGACAGGGCTTTCTCCATGGCTGCTCCCACCCTCTGGAACTCACTACCCCAAACCGTCAGAGACTCCTCCTCACTCACCACATTCAAAACATCACTGAAGTCTCACCTGTTCAACACTGCCTTCAAACACTGACCGTCACCTCACCTTCTGTCTCCTTTTCTGTTCGTTTACTTATTTATCTATTTATTTTGTTCTATGTTTTAGTAAACCCTGTAAAGCGTCTTTGAGTGTTTAGAAAAGCACTATACAAATGTAATGCATTATTATTATTATTATTATAACTATTATAACTACAGGGACTAAATTCTCTTTTCTGTATTAATTTTAATTTATATGCTGAAATTTGTTAATTTTTTTTTTGCACAATCCGCAGGCATTGCCACTTTCACTTCACTGCACATCGTGTATGTGTATGTGACAAATAAACTTGACTTGACTTGAGGTGTTATGAGGGGTAGGGGTCAACCAGGGCCAGCGTTCAGCTCCTGCACTTGCTTGTGCCTCCGCTACGCTGCGCTGTGCCGGGCGCAGGGGGAAGGGGGGGGGGCGTGGCCGAGCGCCGTGCCCTCTTGTCTCCAGCCGTGCGCGCGTTTGTCCGTTGAGAGCCGGCGGGACCGACCGTTGGCGGCGAGGCGGGCGAGCGGGAAACGGAGACCGCGACCACGTGACCCCGCGCCGCCGGTGACCTCATCGGTGACAGAGCCCCGGGACCACGTGACCCCGGTCCCCGGTGACGGAGCCCCGGATCCGCCCGTGCCCGTGCCCCCGGTGCCGGCCGCCGCCATCTTCATCGCCGCCATGCCGCCCGGCCTGTGCCCGCTGCCCGGGCCCGCCACCCTCGACTCGCTGGAGAACGCGGGCCGCCTCATCGACAAACACCTGCTGGACGACCGGCTCTACCCGGACCTGACCGACCTGCTCGCCGTGCCCAACTTCAGTGAGGCCGCTCGGCCGCCCCGCCCCAGACTAGCCCACCCTCATTCAGCCGCCCCGCCCCAGACTAGCCCACCACCGCCGCTCGGCTGTCCTGCCTCAGACTAGCCCACCCCCGCCGCCCTGCCCCAGCCTAGCCCACCACCCTGCCCCAGCCTAGCCCACCACCACTGCCCTGCCCCAGCCTAGCCCACCACCCTGCCCCAGCCTAGCCCACCACACTGCCCCAGCCTAGCCCACCACCCTGCCCCAGCCTAGCCCACCACCACCACCCTGCCCCAGCCTAGCCCACCATCCTGCCCCAGCCTAGCCCACCACACTGCCCCAGCCTAGCCCACCACCACCACCCTGCCCCAGCCTAGCCCACCACCACCACCCTGCCCCAGCCTAGCCCACCACCACCACCCTGCCCCAGCCTAGCCCACCACCACCACCCTGCCCCAGCCTAGCCC
Organism: Rhinoraja longicauda; assembly: GCF_053455715.1. Classification (NCBI taxonomy): domain Eukaryota; kingdom Metazoa; phylum Chordata; class Chondrichthyes; order Rajiformes; family Arhynchobatidae; genus Rhinoraja; species Rhinoraja longicauda. The sequence continues at coordinate 623,105 of NC_135955.1, read as the reverse complement.
ACCACCACCACCCTGCCCCAGCCTAGCCCACCACCCTGCCCCAGCCTAGCCCACCGCCCTGCCCCAGCCTAGCCCACCACCACCGCCCTGCCCCAGCCTAGCCCACCACCACTGCCCTGCCCCAGCCTAGCCCACCACCCTGCCCCAGCCTAGCCCACCGCCCTGCCCCAGCCTAGCTCACCGCCCTGCCCCAGCCTAGCCCACCGCCCTGCCCCAGCCTAGCCCACCGCCCTGCCCCAGACTAGCCCACCCCCACCGCTCGGCCGCGCTGTCCCCGACTAGCCCATCGCCATCCTGCCTGGGCTAAACTGATCTCTGCCTGTAGATAATTCCTTTCCCTCCATTCCCTGCATATCCATGTGCCTGTCCAAAAGCCTCATAAACACCACTAGTGTATCTGCCTCCACCACCCCTGGTAGCTCCTTCCAGTCGCCCATCACGTTCTGTGTAAAAGTCCCACACAACACCTCTAAACTTTGCCCCTTTCACCTTAAAGCTCTACCCTACCTTTGCCTCTCATCATTTTATATGTTTCTCAAGTCTCCCCACAACCTCTGATGTTGCAGAAAAAAACAATCCAAACCTGTCCAATCTCTCCCGACTGTCAATACCCCCTAATCCAGGCAGCGTTCTGGGATACGTTTGAAGAACAGTCTTGACCCAAAACAATCTGTCCAATCCCTCCACTGACGCTGCTTGACCTACTGAGTTCCTCCAGCACTTTTGGTCCGTTTAATTTTTACTTTAGAGGTACAGTGCGGAAACAAGCCTTTGGCCCTCAAATCTGTACCGACCAGCGATCCCCGCACATTAACACTACCCTACACACACTAGGGACAATTTTTACATTTACACTGCCTACACGTCTTTGGAGTGTGGCAACATCGTGGAGAACATGGATAGGTGACGTTTCACAGAGTGCTGGAGTAACTCAGCGGGTCAGGCAGCATCTCTGGAGAGCATAGATGGGTGACATTTCAGATCGGGTGCTTCAGACGTTTAGACATATAGCGCGGAAATTGGCTCTTCGGTCCACATTGCCCTCACCGGCCAGCATGTTCCAGCGACACTAGTCCCACCTGCCCGTGTTTGGCCCATGTTACTCCAAACTTGTCCTATCTATAGAAACATAGAAACAAAAGGCATTCGCCCTTTGAGCCAGCCATTCAGTATGATCATGGCTGATCATCCAAAATCAGTACCTTGTTCCTGCTTTTTTCCCATATCCCTTGATTCTATTAGCCCTAAGAACTAAATCTACCTCTCCCTTGAAAACATCCAGTGAATTGGCCTCCACTGCCTTCTGTGGCAGAGAATTCCACAGATTCACAACTCTCTGGGTGAAAAGGTTTTTCCTCATCTCATTCTTAAACTGTGACCCCTGGTTCTGGACTCCCCCAAAATTGGGAACATTTTTCTTGCATCTAGCCTTGTACCTGCCTTCACTGTTTCTTAAGTGTTGGATAAACTCTTAACTACCTTCTCTGGCAGCTCGTTCCATACAACCACCACTGTTTGTGTGAAAAAAGTTACTCAGATTCTTATTAAATCTTTTCCCCTTCACCGTAAACCTATGTCCTCTGGTCCTCGATTAATTTACTCTGGACAAGAGACTCTTCATCTATTACTCTCATGTTTTTATACACCTCTATAAGATCACATCCTCTTGTGCTCCAAGGAATGGAGCCCCAGCCTACTCAATCTCTTCCCATAGCTCAGGCCCTCAAGTCCTGGCAGCATCCTCATAAATCTTCTCTGTACCCTTTCCAGCTTGACAATATCTTTCCTATAACATGGTGCCCAGAACTGAACGTAGTACTCTTAATGCGGTCTCACCCCAACGTCTTGTACAACCGCAAAATGACCTCCCAACTTCTATATCCTTCTTCAAACTGATCAATTCAGACTCCGCATGAAGCATCTATTTACGGATCAAATTTCCATCTCTACACAGATAACCCTTCACTATCGGGGATGACTGACATGGATTATCCACTACAAGGACCTGGTCTGGTGTCTCTCCCCAATCTCCCAGAGATCAGTCCGATCCGGAGAGTGCCTCTTCCTCCAGAGTTGGTTGAGCAGTTTGGACGTATCCTTTAGTTTTGGAGCATGGCCAACTGGGTTAACTCGTGTCAGGCCAAGACTCGGTTCAGTTTATCATCTGACTTCACTGTCTCTCGTGCACACAGATGCAGACATGGTATGCAGATGCAGATGTTAATGTGGCTTCTGACATACTGACTGGTGAGTATGAGTGTTAATACACACACTGGTGGAGTGATATGTGTTAATACATGAATGAGCTTTAGGGAGAGGCTGAGTAGGCTGGGTCTCTATTCCATGGAGCGTAGGAGGATGAAGGAGATCTTAGAGAGCTATACAAAATCGTGAGAGGAATAGATCGGGATAATGCACAGTCTTTTACCCAGAGTAGGGGAATCGAGGACCAGAGGACATGGGTTCAAGGTGAAGGGAAAAAGATTTAATAGAAATCCGAGGGGTAACTTTTTCACACAGAGGGTGGTGGGTGAATGGAACAAGCTGCCAGAGGAGGTAGTTGAGGCTGAGACTATCCCATCGTTTAAGAAACAATTGGACAGATACATGGATAGGGCAGGTTTGGAGGATTATGGACCAAGCGCAGGCAAGTGGGACTAATGTAGCCGGTGTGGGCGAGTTGGGCCGAAGGGCCTGTTTCCACACTATCACTCTATCACACTAACGTATATGCGTGTGGACGCATATCCAGCTGTGAAGCATGCTGCCAATAGTGAAAAGCCATCTTCCCATAACTGACTCGGCATGGCTGATTTGATGGGTCTGTGAACCTTCAGGACACCTGTTGTAACCTTACATCGTGTATCTCAGATATGCAGTGTAACTGCATGATGGGTGTGTTTCCTGACATCGCCAAGGCCTGGCTGACCATCGATAGTGACATCTTCATGTGGAATTATGAGGATGGGTAAGTGAATGGGCGTGTTAGGCTGTGGAGTGATTTTTAAATTCATGAAAATGTAGGCATGTCTGACAAAGTAACGTTTAACATCCCTTTGAATTTCTCTGAAGATGGTGAGTCAGTACACTTCAGCTGAAGGAACTTCTACCATGCTTTTAGGCTGGGAGTTCCAAGATTTAAACTGGGTACCAATGAAGAAGCAACAATTGTGTTGTCCAACAATTGTGCTTTCCTCCAGAGCGTAAAAAAGGGGGAGGTACTGGAGGCACTAAGCAAGCCAGGCAGCATTTGTGGAGGGAGATGGATCTAGCTGAAGATGACGATCTCGACTCAAAATGTTGATTGTCCATTTCCACGCACAGATGCCATCCGGCCTGCTTCAAAGCAGTTTGGTGCAAAAGGCCATTCACCCTTTCGAGACTCCAGAATCATAGTGTGGGTTCTGCAGGGAAGGTCATGTCTCACAATCATTTGAGTTATTTGAGGAGGTGATGTATATGATTGAGGGTAAGATAGTGGATGATGTACACATGGACTTAAGTAAAACTTTTGACATCATGGTAAATCTCTTTGGCACCCTCTCTAAAGATTCCAGATCCTTCCTGCGATTGTGACTTGACTTCCTAACTCTTGCACACAAATGTCTTGATTGATGGAGGCAAGCATACCAATTTTTTACCATTCTATCTATAGTTCAGAGAGCTATGAACTTGCACACTAAAACCCCCCTGCAATAGACAATAAGTGCAGGAGGAGGCCATTCAGCCCTTTGAGCCAGCACCACCATTCACTGTGATCATGGCTGATCATCCACAATAACCCGAGCCTGCCTTCTCCCCATATCCCTTGACTCCGCTATCTTTAAGACACACAATTTTAATATTATTAAGTGGTCAAACTTTAACGTGAAGAAAATATGAGCACTTACCTCAGGAGCCATCGTTCCACGAAGCACACGTTTAATAACACTAAACACGGAAGTGTTAGATCAAAATGTTGGCATTCATAGCGAGGGGATTTGAGTATAGGAGCAGGGAGGTTCTGCTGCAGTTCTACAGGGCATTGGTGAGACCACACCTGAGGTATTGCATACAGTTTTGGTCTCCTAATCTGAGGAAAGACATTCTTGCCATAGAGGGAGTACAGAGAAGGTTCACCAGATTGATTCCTGGGATGGCAGGACTTTCATATGAAGAAAGACTGGATAGACTCGGCTTGTACTCGCTGGAATTTAGAAGATTGAGGGGGGATCTTATAGAAACTTACAAAATTCTTAAGGGGTTGGACAGGCTAGATGCAGGAAGATTGTTCCCGATGTTGGGGAAGTCCAGAACAAGGGGTCACTGTTTAATAATAATAATAATAATGCATTACATTTATATAGCGCTTTTCATATACTCAAAGACGCTTTACAGGGATTTAGAGAACATAGGGAAGTGAATAAATAGATAAATAAGTAAACGAACAGAGAAAGGAGACAGAAGGTGAGGTGACCTTCAGTGGTTGAAGGCAGTACTGAACAGGTGAACATGAGAACGTTTTTTTTCACACAGAGAGTGGTGAATCTGTGGAATTCTCTGCCACAGAAGGTAGTTGAGGCCAGTTTATTGGCTATATTTAAGAGGGAGTTAGATGTGGCCCTTGTGGCTAAAGGGATCAGGGGGTATGGAGAGAAGGCAGGTACGGGATACTGAGTTGGATGATCAGCCATGATCATATTGAATGGTGGTGCAGGCTCGAAGGGCTGAATGGCCTACTCCTGCACCTATTTTCTATGTTTTCTATGTCTATGTTTCTAAAATGGCGATGTTAATTTTATGGGGTATGTGTCCGAAATACAGGCAAAACGGTACATGGTAGTGCAACAATTTGAATGAAACTTGATACTACACACTGCAGGCGAATGATGAGTAAAGTGCCCCTAAATTTGTTGCGCTATCGTGTACCGTCAGGAACATTCATTATATATATGAGATTTTTAGTAATATAGGAAGAATGTGGAGGTTTTGGAGAGGGTGCAGAAGAGGTTTATTATGATATTGCTTTGATTAGAGGGTATTAGTTATAAGAGGATGGACAAACTGATTTTTTTTCTGGTGTATTAGGGGGAGATCTGATGGGAGATCATAATATTGGGGTGGCACGGTGGCGCAGCAGTAGAGTTGCTGCCTTATGGCGTCAGAGACCCGGGTTCAATTGTGACCTCAGGTGCTGTCTGTACGGAGTTTGTACGTTCTCCCCGTGAGCTGCGTGGGTTTTCTCCGAGATCTCCGGTTTCCTCCCATGCTCCAAATACGTACATGTTTGTAGGTTAATTGGCTTGGTAAAAATTGTAAATTGTCCCTCGTGTGTGTAGGATGGTGTAAGTGTGTGGGGATCGCTGGTCGGTGCAGACTCGATGGGCCGAAGGGCCTGTTTCCGTGCTGCATCTCAACTGAACTAAAAATTATGATAAGTATAGATAGGGTAGACTGTCAGAACCCTTTACCCAGGATGGGAATGAAATATTAGGGTAGGACATCGTTTTCAGCTGAAAGGAGTAAAGTTTAAAGGAGACTAAACTAGTTGGGTCTCCGTTGTGGGGCCGGGGGCGGGCAAGGGGAGAGAGGAAAGGGGGGAGGGAGTCACTTATCCCAGCCCCGGGTAGAGAACGCAGCGGCCAGCAGTAGGAGAGCGGCCGCCAGGCCCGGCAAGCCTCCCCAACTGATGACCCGTGGACTGTTGCCGGTCGGGGAGTTTCCCCCGATGCTGGGTGCGGGCCAAGGGGAAGAGGAAAGGGGAGAGGGAGCCACTCACCACGGCCCCGGGCGGCCATCAGCAGGAGAGCAGCTGCAAGGCGCTGCCACATGCTCCTCCTGCTGGCGGCCATCTTCTGGCACCACGGGAGGAAGGTCAGGCGCGGGGCAAGCCGGGACGGGCGCCGGTCCTCTCGGCGAGGCTACGCAGGGGATGGGGGGGAGCGCATTTATTAAAGTTTATTGTTAATTACTTTTAAAATGTAACGAAACTTGATCAATGCACACCGCAGGCGAGCGGTGAGTAAGGTGGGCCTAAAATTGTTGTGCTATCATGTACCGTTTTGGCTGTACTTTGGGAACATGCATGCATGCATACATACAAGATGAGAGTTTTAGTTACATACTAGACGGGCATGGACCCGTTGGGACCAAACCTCTCCTGCGGGCACGGCAACCCCCGTTGGGTGCAACCCTCCCCTGCGGGCCCGGCAACCCTCCCCCAACTGACGTCCCGTGGACCCGTTGCTGGCTGGGGAGCCTCCCCGGGGGCCCTGGGCGGGCGAGGGGGGAGAGTAGAGGGAGCCACTCACCCCGGCCCCAGGCGGCCATCACATTGGTCAGAGCGAGGATTTGAGGCAATGTTTGGTTTGGTAACAGAGTGGTGGGTGCCTGGAACATGGTGCCGGGGGTGGAGGCAGGTGCAATTGAACGGAGATTTGAGGCAAGCTGTGTGTTGTGAACAGAGTGGTGGGTGTGGGGACGTACTGCCGGGGGAAGTGGCAGTTGGTTCCACTTTGTTTTAGCACATGGCACGAACAGGGAAATGCTGAGAATGGTGACGATAAATGGAAATAACGGAGCACATTGCAAATTATGAATGGTGATGTGCTTTTGGAGATGAGATATTTAGAGTAAAAGCTGATGTAGAGTCTCTCAACTTGCTCAATACAATAGGACTGGCCTGACTATGCACCTGGTTTTATTGTCATTTTCAGGGGTGATTTGGTGTACTTCGATGGATTGAGTGAAACAATTCTGTCAGTGGGACTAGTAAAACCCAGAGCAGGTAAGTAGGTTACTTTTAAAGTTCTGGTTATTAGGCTTGGATCCCATCTTTGAACATAGAATATAGAAAGCTACAGCACAGGAACAGGCCCTTTGGCCTACAATGCCCATGCCAAACGATGCCGACAAACTAATCTCCTCTGCCTGCATGTGATCTATATCCCTCCACTCCCTGCATTCCCATGTGCCCATCGAAAAGCCTTTTAAACACCACTACTATTGTATCTGCTGCCACCACCACTACACCTGGCCACGCATTCAGGCTACCTATCACTTTGTGTAAAAAAAAAAAGAAAGCACTTGGTCTGCACCTCGCCTTTACACTTTCCTCTTCTTGCCTTAAAACAACGTCACTATTCTGTGATATTTCTGTCGTGGCGAAAAAAGGTCTGACTGTCTACCCTAGCTATGCCCATCATAATTTCTTATACTTCTCTCAACTTTCTTATTCTCCTCTCAACTTCCGGTGTTTCAGAAAGCAATTCAAATTCAGAGATGCTGCCTGACCCTCTGAGTTACTCCAGCACGCTGTGTTTTTTAAATTTGTAAACCAGCATATGCAGTTCCTTGTGTCTACGATTTTTGAAAGCATTGTTACCGTACCAGCCTCAAATACTTCCTCTGGCAGCTCGTTCCACATACTTACCACCCTCTGTCCGAAAAAGCTGCTTCTCAGGACCCCTTTAATTTTTTCCCCTCTCACGTTAAACATGAGCCCTCTAGTTTTAAACTCCTTACCCTGGAGTAAAAACGCTGAAGAAGGGTCTCGACCCAAAACGTCACCCAACCCTTCTCTCCAGAGATGCTGCCTGCTGTGTTACTCCAGCATTTTGTGTCTACCTTCGATTTAAACCAGCATCTGCAGTTCGTTCTTACACGTAAAAACCTATCTACCCTATCTCTGCCCCTCATGATTTTATAAACTTCAGCTTACAGCCCTCAGATTCTTTTGCTCCAGGGAAAATCCCACTGATCCAATCTTTCCTTCTAACTCAAGCCCTCCATCGAAGAAACATTCCTTGTGAATATTTCCTGCACCCTCTCCTGCTTAATCACATCCTTACTGTACCATGGCGACCAGAACTGCACTTCATACTTGCAATGCAGCCTAACCAATGTTTAAGATGCATTTTGTTTGAAATAAGTGCTTGGACAGTTTTGGTTTTGATTTCCCATTACCTGAGCTGGACAGCGAGGGTCCATTTGCCTCGGCTCTTCCCATGTAACTGATTAATGTCAATCCAATCTGTGTTTTCAGGAATATTCCAGCCTCATATACGACAGCTACTGGTCCTTGCCACACCCGTGGACATCGTGATCCTTGGCATCAGCTTAACCAATTCCCAGTCAGGTACAGACCATGAGAATGTACAGCCCTCCACTCACTCTGCCGACGTACAGCCCTCCACTCTGCAGCAATCCCGACGTACAGCCCTCCACTCTGCAGCAATCCCGACGTACAGCCCACCACTCACTCTGCAGCAACCCCGACGTACAGCCCTCCACTCACTCTGCAGTAACCCTGACGTACAGCCCACCACTCACTCTGCAGTAACCCCGACGTACAGCCCTCCACTCACTCTGCAGTAACCCTGACGTACAGCCCTCCACTCACTCTGCAGCAATCTCGACTTACAGCCCTCCACTCACTCTGCACGTACAGCCCTCCACTCACTCTGCAGTAACCCCGACGTACAGCCCTCCACTCACTCTGCAGCAACTCCGACGTACAGCCCTCCACTCACTCTGCAGTAACCCCGACGTACAGCCCTCCACTCACTCTGCAGCAACTCCGACGTACAGCCCTCCACTCACTCTGCAGCAACTCCGACGTACAGCCCTCCACTCACTCTGCAGCAACCCCCTGACATTTTAATCAAATCCGCTGACAAGGGAGGTGCTGTGGTAACCTGGCGCACAGACCTCTACCGGGCCGAGGACAGGCGACAACTCTCAGACACCTCCACCTACTTATCCTTGGACCATGACCCCCCCAGACGAGCACCTGGCCTTAATATCATATACCATTACTGATTTCAGCACTTCCGGCTCTCTGCCCTCTGAAGCCTCCAACCTTATCGTTCCCCAGCCCTGCACTGCCTGATTTTATCTTCTCCCTAAAATCCACAAACAGAACTGCCCTGGCAGACCCATTGTTTCTGCCTGTTTATGTCCCACTGAATTAATTGACACGTACCTTGACTCCATCCTATCCCCCCTGGTGCAATCCCTTCCTACCTATTTGCAAGACACCTCACACATTCTTTGTCTCTTCAACGACTTCCGTTTTCCTGATACCCACTACCTCATCTTCACTGTGGATGTCCAGTCACTCTACATCTCCATCCCCCACCAGGAAAGTCTTAAAGCCCTCCATTTCTTCCTTGACCGCAGAACCAGACAATTTCTGTCTACTAATACTCTCCTCCGCCTGGCAGAGCTGGTCCTTATCCTCAACAACTTCTCCTCCGACTCCTCCCACTTCCTCCAAATCCAAGGCGTAGCTATGGGCACTGGCATGGGCCCCAGCTATGCCTGCCTCTTTGTAGGATACGTTGAACAATCACTGTTCCAGGCGTGCAATGGTCCTATCCCCGAACTCTCCCATCACTACATTGACGACTGCATTGGTGCTACCTCCTGCACTCATGTACAACTCACTGGCTTCATCAACTTCACCACTAATTTCCATCCTACACTCAAATTCACGGAACATCTCCGACACCTCCCTCCCGTTTCAAGATCTCACCGTCTCCATTACTGGAGACAGACTATCGACTGACATCTACTACAAACCCACTGACTCCCATAGCTAGTTAGAGTACACTTCTTCCCACCCTGCTTCCTGTAAAGACTCTTATCCCCTACTCCCAATTCCTCCGTCTACGCCGCATCTGCATCCAGGATGAGTTTTCCATACCAGGTCATCGGAGATGTCCTCATTCTTTAGGATTCCCCACTTCCATTATAGATGAGGCTCTCACTGGGGTCTCCTCGATATCCCCCAGCTCCGCTCTTGCTCCCCCTCCCCTCATTCGTAACAAGGACAGAGTCCCCCTTGTCCTCACCTTCCACCCCAAGGGCAGTCGCATACAGCACATAATCCTCTGACATTTTCAGCCACCTCCACCGAGATCCCACTACTGGCCACATCTTCCCATCTCCACCCCTTTCTGCTTTCCGCAGAGACTGTTGTCTCCGCAACTCCCTGGTCAACTTGTCCCTTCCCACGCAAACCACCCGGGTACTTTCGCCTGCAACCGCAGGACATGCAACCCTTTACCTCCCCCTTCATCTCTGTCCAAGGACCCCCGACAGTGTTTTCAGGTGAGACGGAGGTTCACTTGCACCTCCTCCAACCTCATCTACTGTATCCACTGTTCCAGGTGTCGACTCCGTTTACCAGCAAGACCAAGCGCAGACTTGGCGATCGTTTCGCTGAACACCTCCGTTCAGTCCACCTAAACCTACCTGATCTCCCGGTTGCTCAGTACTTTAACTCCCCCTCCCACTCCCAGTCTGACCTTTCTGTCCTAGGCCTCCTCCATTGTCAGAGTGAGGCCCAGCGCAAATTCGAAGAACAGCACCTCATATTTCGCTTGGGTAGCTTACACCCCAGCGGTATGAACATTGACTAATCTAACTTCGTAGCCCTTGCTTTCCTCCCTCTCCATCCACTCCCCCTTCCCAGTTCTGCCACCAAGTCTTCCTGTCTCCGACTACATTTTATCTCTGTACCGCCCACGGACATCAGTCTGAAGAAGGGTCTCGACCCGAAACGTCACCCATTCCTTCTCGCCAGAGATGCTGCCTGACCCGCTGAGTTACTCCAGCATTTTGTGTCTACCTTCGATTTAAACCAGCATCTGCAGTTCTTTCCTCCACCATGAGAATGGGGGCTGTTTGAGTTAGGCTGCTGAGTGTCCAGTTTTGTTAAATCAGGTTTGCAGGAAACATGGCAGTGGTCAGGAGAAGGAACCTGCCTGATTTTTGCCCTCACTAATCCAAATGCCATAAGGCAGAGATTGAAGCAACCCTGGGCTGTTTATGGTTTGTGGTTTCTGGTGAGAAGCCAATGGTTTGGAAAGAGGAGAATTAGAGACAAGGGCCCCTCAGAAACCAAATTGGTCATCCCTGTGTGGAGCTGCAGTATGTGGGCAAGGTTCTCAACTAGTATTTCCCCTCTGTTTTTATTGCGGAGAAAGACATGAAGATTGGGGAACCTGGGACAGTTACTGGAGATATCTTGACGAGAGTCCATATCACAGTTGAGGATGTGCTGGCTGTTCTCAAGTGTATGAAGGTAGATTCATTTCTGATCTTGATCAGATATACTTCAGATGAGGGCAGGGCCAGAGATGTCTATAGAGATTTCAGCAAACAATAGATAATGTTCCACATGGCAGGCTGCTCTGGATGGTTAGATTGCATGGGATCCAGGGAGAGATAGCTGACTGGATAGAGAACTGGCTTTATGGAAGGAAGCAGTTGTTTTTCAGACTGGAGGCCTGTGAGTTGTGGCCAGGCCCATTGCTGTTTGTGGTTTATATCAACAATTTGGATGAGAATGTACAAGGCATTGCAGATGACACTAAAGTTGGCGATATTGTAGATTGTGAAGATGGTTCTCAAAAATTGCATCAGTATCTTGATCAGCTGGGCAAGTGGGCAAAGGAATAGTTAATGGAGTTTAATGCAGATTAGTGTGAGGTGTTGCATATTGGGAAGTCATTTGGAGTACTGTGTTCAGTTTTGTTCACCCTGCAATAGGAAGAATGTCATTAAGCTGTAAAGAGTGCGGAGAAGGTAGTTGAGGGAGGTGCTATAACAACATTTCACAGACATTTGGACAGGTGCAAGGATAGGAAACGTTTAGCGGGATATGTGCCAAATGCATGCAGGTGGAACTAGTCTGGATGGGGCATCTAGGTCGGTATGGTCCAGTTGAGCCAAAGGGCCTGTTACCTATGACTTATTGTTAAATAATTATTGTAACAGTGCAGGTCAAGAAACAAGGAGAAATAGAAGTGATATCTAGTCCAGTCCTCTTCACATCTAGTCTCAGGAAAATGCTTGATTCTATCACTTCAACTAAATCGTAGATTTAATTTTCCCAGGAAGCCGTAATGGAACACTTCAAAAGTTAGTACCAGCAGAATTAGTGACAACCTTACTGGAGGTCATGGCAGGATGAATAAAGGGGACAGTTTGGATTTCAAAAATCTATTTGCTGAGGCGACTGCAGGAGGACTGGTCATCTTCAGGGTAGAAGCTGGGGTAATGTATGTACACAGGTGGATGACTGGTCAGGGTAGAAGCTGGGGTAATGTATGTACACAGGTGGATGACTGGTCAGGGTAGAAGCTGGGGTAATGTATGTACACAGGTGGATGACTGGTCAGGGTAGAAGCTGGGGTAATGTATGTACACAGGTGGATGACTGGTCAGGGTAGAAGCTGGGGTAATGTATGTACACAGGTGGATGACTGGTCAGGGTAGAAGCTGGGGTAATGTATGTACACGGGTGGATGACTGGTCATTTTCAGAGTAGAAGCTGAGGTAATGTATGTACACAGGTGGATGACTGGTCAGGGGAGAAGCTGGGGTAATGTATGTACACGGGTTGAGGACTGGTCAGGGTAGAAGCTGGGGTAATGTATGTACACGGGTTGAGGACTGGTCAGGGTAGAAGCTGGGGTTAGATATAAAAAAACTGGAGAAACTCAGCCGGTCAGACAGCATCTCTGGAGAAAAGGAATAGGTGGCGTTTGGGGTCGAGACCCTTCTTCAGACAGAATCAAGAAAGGGTTCCAGCCGTAAAGCCAATTTTGGATTCATTTTTGCCAATTCTGCCATATCTGTGTGTGGCTGGTTTCCAATTACTCTATTAATTTTTTTGCAATGTTTGAGGAGTGGGAGTCCTGAATGATAGTCTGTGTGGAGGGATGCAGCTCCTACCGGATCCTCTGTTCTCCATCCCTACGGACAACACCTATCTGCTGGCAGTCGCTGCCTCCGACAATGGCCGCATCTTCCTTGCGGGCAAGGACGGATGTTTGTACGAGGTTGCCTATCAGGTCAGTGTAATCACCTTCCTCTCTTGTTTTTGCTGCACAATGTTATATCAATGCATCATGGTCATGCTGATAAAAGTGTTCTTTCTAATTGACCGTTCCTGACTTTCCAGGCAGAAGCAGGTTGGTTCAGCCAACGATGCAGGAAAATAAATCATTCCAAGAGTTCCTTGTCATTCCTCATCCCATCGTTGCTGCAGTTCACCTTTTCTGAAGACGGTGAGTTAAGTGCGCTCCAGATAAGCACGAGAAGCATTGTAGTGTTCAAAGTGACAGAAGATATCAGAGTGTGGAACTGATGACTTGTTCTTATTGAAAGCCAGTTTTCTGCGGGAAACATTCTATCAATTGATGACTCGGTATCCTGTAATCAAGTTTGTTTATAATAAGGGCGTGTTTGCATGCTGTGAGGAAGGGCGTGTTTGTATGCTGTGAGGAAGGGCATGTTTGTAAACTGAGGAAGGGCGTGTTTGTAAACTGTGAGGAAGGGCATGTTTGTAAACTGAGGAAGGGCATGTTTGTAAGCTGTGAGGAAGGGCGTGTTTGTATGCTGTGAGGAAGGGCATGTTTGTAAACTGAGGAAGGGCGTGTTTGTAAACTGTGAGGAAGGGCGTGTTTGTAAGCTGTGAGGAAGGGCATGTTTGTAAACTGAGGAAGGGCATGTTTGTAAGCTGTGAGGAAGGGCGTGTTTGTATGCTGTGAGGAAGGGCATGTTTGTAAACTGAGGAAGGGCGTGTTTGTAAGCTGTGAGGAAGGGCGTGTTTGTAAGCTGTGAGGAAGGGCATGTTTGTAAACTGAGGAAGGGCGTGTTTGTAAGCTGTGAGGAAGGGCGTGTTTGTAAGCTGAGGAAGGGCGTGTTTGTAAACTGAGGAAGGGCATGTTTGTGAGCTGTGAGGAAGGGCATGTTTGTAAACTGAGGAAGGGCGTGTTTGTAAGCTGTGAGGAAGGGCGTGTTTGTAAACTGAGGAAGGGCGTGTTTGTAAACTGAGGAAGGGCATGTTTGTAAGCTGTGAGGAAGGGCGTGTTTGTAAACTGAGGAAGGGCGTGTTTGTAAGCTGTGAGGAAGGGCATGTTTAAACTGTGAGGAAGGGCATGTTTGTAAACAGGAAGGGCGTGTTTGTAAGCTGTGAGGAAGGGCGTGTTTGTAAGCTGTGAGGAAGGGCGTGTTTGTAAGCTGAGGAAGGGCGTGTTTGTAAGGTGAGGAAGGGCGTGTTTTGTAAGCTGTGAGGAAGGGCGTGTTTGTAAGCTGTGAGGAAGGAACCTCTACAGCGATACAGATTATTTTATAGAATATGACAGGTCGAATTGCATTTGGGAAAACGTGAGGTTATCCACTTAGAGCTGTACAGCACGGAAACAGGCCCTTCGGCCAAACATGCCAACCAGTTGACTAACCATGCTAGTCCCACTTTCCTGACCCATATCCCTCCAAACATTTCTGATCCATGTAGGTGTCGTTGAAATGTTGTTATTGTACCTGTCGGAACCATATCCTCTGGCAGTTTGTTCCATATACGTATCATCCTCTATGTGGAAAAAGTTGCCCCTTAGGTCCCTTTACAAATTTTCTTTCATATTGAACATAGGCCCTCCAGTTTTAGACTATCCTAGCCCAGGGAAAAGGATTTTCACCTTATGTATGCCTCAAGATTTTATGTACCTCCAAAGTCACCCATTAACCTCCTACGATCTACAGACCATGACACAACCTATTCAACCTCCTCTTATAACTCAGACTCACCAGACCTGACCCACAACCACCATTTGACCCCTCCTTCCAAGAAATGTTGAATTCAGTTGGCTCGCTCCCCTTGGATTTAATGCAATCTAACCTTCCAGAGGAGTCGAGTCCACTGTGTGGGACCTTGATAAAAATCTTGCCCTGATCAATCCTGTTGATAACCTCTTCAAAAATCTCAGCAGGTCGACCCGAAACGTCATCCATTCCTTCTCTCCAAGGTGCTGCCTGACCTGCTGAGTTACTCCAGCATTTTGTGATACCTTCGATTTGTACCTGCATCTGCAGTTATTTTCCTACTCTTCAAAAATCTCTGTCAGAGTAATGAGACACTATTTCCCCATGCACAAAGTCATGCTGACTATCCCTAATGTTGGACATATTTGCAGCCAGATTTTGTCAAAACATTTATTTTCACAATTTTACTTTTCTCCAGATCCCTTGGTGCAGATTGCCATTGATAACTCCAGAAACATCTTGTACACTCGCTCTGAGAAGGGGGTTCTGCAGGTAAGCTGCTCCTTTATGCTCGGTGTTAGCAAGAGAGGATGACTTCTATTCAGTGCTCTAGGTTTAATTCTATTTACTGTATTAGGGTGAGGGCAAGACAGACTCCCTTTGCCAATGGGGTGGGATGGTATCTTTGCTCCACTGCGGGAGAATCTGTCGTGCAGAAGAGTTAGTGTTCCAGTGTGACGTTTGACCGGTCTGTTGATTTTGATGGGTGCTGACTTCTTTGTTTGCTTTCAGGTGTATGATCTGGGTACAGATGGCCAAGGGATGAGCAGGGTGGCTTCCTTATCCCAGAATTCATTAGTGTCAGCAGCCGGTAACATAGCCAGGTGAGTGTGTAACTTGTCTTAATCAACGGCTGGGAGTTTTGAGTGGGGAGTTATGATTGTCCTGGGTATAGGCATTTCACAATACCGTTTCATTTTTCTCAATGTTTCAATAAGGACCACAAACAGTTTGAGACATGGCACCAGCCTTAAAAGCAAACATGCCTGATGGCTGTAGATTCAGGATCCACAGCAAAAGACAAACACAATGATCAGCACGGTGGCGCAGCAGTAGAGTTGCTGCATTACAGTGCATGCAGCGCCGGAGACCCGGGTTCCACCCCAACGATGGGAGCTGCCTGTACGGTGTTTGTACGTTCTCCCCTTGACCGCATGGGATTTCTGTGAGATCTTCGGTTTCCTCCCACACTCCAAAGACATGCAGGTTTGTAGGTTAATTGGGTTGGTAAAAATGCAAATCTCCCAACTTCTACCCAGAACCCTACTATTCACTGTGTAAGTCCTAACCATGTTAGACTTCCCAAAATGCAACACCTCACATTTCTCTGTATTAACTTCTATCAACCATTCCTCAGCCCACCTGGCCAATCGATCAAGATCCTGCTTCAATTCTTCACAACCATCTTCACTATCTGCAAAACCAACCACTTTTGTATCATCTACTAACTTTTCTAATCTTGCCACATATGTTCTCATCCAAATCATTGATGTAGATGACAAACAGTAACGGCCCAGCACCAAACCCTGAGTCACAGGATTTTGCCAGAATTGATGGAAGTGTTGCTATTATTGTTTTTTCTCTAATTCCTTTTTTTTAATTGTGTGGAATCCTGCACGTTTAAAAGTGCTACAATTATTTGGAATTGTTTTCCTGAGACTGTGTAAAATTTGGGTCTCGCTTCACCAGTTGCAGACGCCAAGTTTGAATTGTTTGATAGTTTTATGCTCTGTTTATTGCTGCATTATCAGATTGAAGTCCTTTACCAACTGAACTTTGTAAACATAATTCAATTACAAGCTTAAGTGAATAGAAATGAACTGACCTAACAAACGCTCTAAATAATTGCAACATTTTGTTTAATATACAATTTTGCTTTGTTCACTGGTATATTGTTGTTATTTGCCTGCTCTTCATAGAGTCATAGAGTGACACAGTGTGGAAACAAGGCCTTTGGCCCAACATGTCCCACCTGCCAGCATTTGGTCCATATTCCTCCAAACCTGTCCTATCCATGTACCTATCTAACTGTTTCTTAAACGCTGGGATTGTCTCTGCCTCAAGTACCTCCTCTGGCAGCTTGTTCCATACATCTACCACCCTCTGTGTGAAAAAGTTACCCCTTGGTTTCTATTAAATCTTTTCCCCTTCACCTTAAACCTATGTCCTCTGGTCCTCGATTCGTCTGCTCTGGGCAAGAGACTGAATCTTCCCGATCTATTCCTCTCATGGTCTTATACACCTCTATAAGATCACCCCTCATCCTCCTGTGCTCAAAGGAATAGAGTCATAGAAACATAGAAAATAGGTGCAGGGGAAGCCATTCGGCTCTTCGAGCCAGCATCACCATTCATTGTGATCATGGCTGATTATCCACAATCAGTAACCTGTGCCCAACTTATCCCCATATCCCTTGATTCCACAAGCCCCCAGAGCTCTATCTAACTCTCTTAAATTCATCCAGTGATTTGGCCTCCACTGCCCTCTGTGGCAGAGAATTCCACAAATTCACAACTCTCTGGGTGAAAAAGTTCCTTCTCACCTCAGTTTTAAATGACCTCCCCTTTATTCTAAGACCGGCCCCTGGTTCTGGAAACCCCCAACATTGGGAACATTTTTCCTGCATCTAGCTTGTCCAGTCCTTTTATAATTTTACATGTGTCCATAAATCCCCTCTCATCCTTCTAACTCCAGTGAATACAAGCCCAGTCTTTTCAATCTTTCCTCATATGAAAGTCCCGTCATAGAAACATAGAAAATAGGTGCAGGAGTAGGCCATTCGGCCTTTCGAGCCTGCACCGCCATTCAATATGATCATGGCTGATCATCCAGCTCAGTAGCCTGTACCTGCCTTCTCTCCATATCCCCTGATCCCTTTAGCAAAAAGGGCCACATCTGACTCCCTCTTAAATATAGCCAATGAACTGGCCTCAACTACCTTATGTGGCAGAGAATTCCACAGACTCACATTCTGTGGCAGATAATTCCACAGATCATCCCAGGGATCAATCTCGTGAACCTACACTGCACTGCCTCAATTACAAGGATGTCCTTCCTCAAATTAGGAGACCAAAACTGTACACAATACTCCAGATGTGGTCTTACCAGGGCCCTATACAACTGCAGAAGAATCTCTTTACTCCTATACTTATCCCACTTTTTAAGAAAGGAGGGAGAGAGAAAACGGGTAATTATAGACCAGTTAGTCTGACATCAGTGGTGGGGAAAATGCTGGAGTCAATTATAAAAGACGAAATTGCTGAGCATTTGGATAGCAGTAACGGGATCGTTCCGAGTCAGCATGGATTTACGAAGGGGAAATCATGCTTGACAAATCTACTGGAATTTTTTGAGGATGTAACTAGGAAAATTGACAAGGGAGAGTCAGTGGATGTGGTGTACCTCGACTTTCAGAAAGCCTTCGACAAGGTCCCACATAGGAGATTAGTGGGCAAAATTAGGGCACATGGTATTGGGGGTAGGGTACTGACATGGATAGAAAATTGGTTAACAGACAGAAAGCAAAGAGTGGGGATAAATGGGTCCCTTTCGGAATGGCAGGCAGTGACCAGTGGGGTACCGCAAGGTTCGGTGCTGGGACCCCAGCTATTTACGATATACATTAATGACTTAGACGAAGGGATTAAAAGTACCATTAGCAAATTTGCAGATGATACTAAGTTGGGGGGTAGTGTGAATTGTGAGGAAGATGCAATAAGGCTGCAGGGTGACCTGGACAGGTTGTGTGAGTGGGCGGATACATGGCAGATGCAGTTTAATGTAGATAAGTGTGAGGTTCTTCACTTTGGAAGTAAGAATAGAAAGGCAGATTATTATCTGAATGGTGTCAAGTTAGGAGGAGGGGGAGTTCAACGAGATCTGGGTGTCCTAGTGCATCAGTCAATGAAAGGAAGCATGCAGGTTCAGCAGGCAGTGAAGAAAGCCAATGGAATGTTGGCCTTCGTAACAAGAGGAGTTGAGTATAGGAGCAAAGAGGTCCTTCTACAGTTGTACCGGGCCCTGGTGAGACCGCACCTGGAGTACTGTGTGCAGTTTTGGTCTCCAAATTTGAGGAAGGATATTCTTGCTATGGAGGGCGTGCAGCGTAGGTTCACTAGATTAATTCCCGGAATGGCGGGACTGTCGTATGTTGAAAGGCTGGAGCGATTGGGCTTGTATACACTGGAATTTAGAAGGATGAGGGGGGATCTTATTGAAACATATAAGATAATTAGGGGATTGGACACATTAGAGGCAGATAACATGTTCCCAATGTTGGGGGAGTCCAGAACAAGGGGCCACAGTTTGAGAATAAGGGGTAGGCCATTTAGAACGGAGATGAGGAAGAACTTTTTCAGTCAGAGGGTGGTGAAGGTGTGGAATTCTCTGCCTCAGAAGGCAGTGGAGGCCAGTTCGTTGGATGCTTTCAAGAGAGAGCTGGATAGAGCTCTTAAGGATAGCGGAGTGAGGGGGTATGGGGAGAAGGCAGGAACGGGGTACTGATTGATAGTGATCAGCCATGATCGCATTGAATGGCGGTGCTGGCTCGAAGGGCTGAATGGCCTACTCCTGCACCTATTGTCTATTGTCTATTGTCTATTGTCTATACTGAAATCCTCTCGTTATGAAGGCCAACATGCCATTAGCTTTCTTCACTGCCTGCTGTACCTGCACGCCAGTTTTCAGTGACTGGTGTACAAGGACTCGGGTCTCGCTGCACTTCCCCCTTACCTTATCTGATACCATTGAGATAATAATCTGCCTCCTTGTTTTTGCCGCCAAAGTGGATAACCTCACATTTATCTATATTATACTGCATCTGCCACGCATCTGCCCACTCAATCAACCTGTCCAGGTCATCCTGCAACGTCCTAACATCCTCTTCGCAGTTCACACTGCCACCCACCTTTGTGTCATCTGCAAACTTGCTAGTGTTACTTCTAATTCCTTCGTCCAAATCATTAAAATCCGGATTATGCCCAGAAATTCCTGCCATTGCTGTTCCACCGTCATTCCTGCTAGGATCCCTTTCCAGTCGACCATGGCCAGCTCCTCCCTCATGTCTTCATACTCCCCTTTGTTCAACTGCAACACTAACACTTCTGATTTAACCTTCTCCCTCTCAAATTGCAGATTAAAACTAATCATATTATGGTCACTCCCTCCAAGCGGTTCCTTTACCTTGAATTCTCTTATCAAATCTGGTTGATTGGACAACACTGAATCCAGAATGCCTTTTCTCTGGTAGGCTCCAGTACAAACTGCTCTAAGAATCCATCTCGGAGGCACTCTACAAACTCACTTTCTTGGGGTCCAGAACCAACCTGATTTTCCCAGTCTACCTGCATATTGTAATCCCCCATCACCACAGTGGCATGACCTTTGTTACAGCCAGTTTTAACTCCTGCTGCAACTTACACTCTACATCCGGGCTAGTGTTTGGGGGTCTGTAGATAACTCCAATTAGTGTTTTCTTACCTTTACAATTCCTCAACTCTATCCACAGTGACTCGACCTCGTCAGTCCCTATGTCACCCCTCGGACGGGACTGAATTTCGTCCCTCACCAACTCAACCTCCCCCTATAGCTCAAACCCTCTAGTCCTGCCAACATCTTCGTAAATCTTCTCTGTACCCTTTCCTGCTTGACAGTACCTTTCCTATAACATGGTGCCCAGTGCTGAACACAGTATTCTAAGTGTGGCCTCACCAACGTCTTATACAACAGTGGGATGTGCTTCCCCTTCTACTCTGCAACCTCTCGACAGCCACTTTCCTAAATGCTCAACGGAGCTTGAATGTTCTCCCTGTAACCGTGTCGGTTTTCTGTGGGTGCCGGATTCTTCCCATACCCCAAAGACCTTTGTAGGTTAAATGACTTCTGTAAATTGTCCCTAGGATGTAGGATGGAACTAGTGTACGGGTTTTTGTTGGTTGGCGCGGACCTGGTGGGCCAAAGGGCCTATTTCCTTTGCTGTATCTCGAAACTAAATCAAACTAAACTTGGGTAGACACAAAATGCTGGAGTAACTCAGTGGGACAGGCAGCATCTCTGGAGAGAAGGAATGGGCGATGTTTTGGGTCGAGACCCTTCTTCAAACTAAACTAGTCTGTCTTCGTGTGGGATGTTTATAACAGTTATTGCTTCAATCCTAGTTGGCCTCCTCCTTTGACTCTAATTCTGGTATGTTGACGACTGTTGGATTTGCTTCCAGCACACATGGGGAACTTAAATTCTCATAACTTGCTGGCAATTTCCATTCTGGTGTCACTTTTGCATGGTCCTCCTCTGACTCTTTCCACTTTGTTTACTGATTCTTTGCCAATTTCAGAACTATCGATCGGGCAGTCTTCAAACCGATTGTGCACATTGCTGTGATTGAAAGCTCGGAGTCTGTGGATTGTCACCTGTTGGCTGTGACTCATGCAGGTGAGTAGCTGCAGCTTTGGTGAACGGCGGGTGTGCAGGGGTGGAGCTGATCAGGTCATGGTGTCATCAAGCTGAACGGTAACAAGAAGGGCCCCACAGCCCACAATATTGATGCTGGCTTTTTTGTCCATCTACATTAATCTCGTTTGCTCACTTTTGGTCCATCTCCTCTGCTCTGCCTATTCAAGAGCTTGTCTTTCTACCTCTTAAACATAATCATAGAACCGTCTTGGAATGGGTCCACAGGAATGGACACTTTTGGCTTATCTCGACCATGATGTCTTTCTACACCAATACCATTTTAGCCCATTAATCCCATTTAATCTGATTTCCTCCCCCCCTCTGGACCATCACCTGCAGCTCCACCCAAGATGATCACTTTGCTTTCTACGGGGCCATAGTCTCTTTCTAGTCATACTTTCCCCCCCAATGCAATTATAATATCTCTTCGTCCTCCCTGCCGGAACTATATCTTGCCCCCTTTTTGCTCTGCTGATTTCCTTATTAAGAATGCTGCTGAATCCCCTAAACTCATCCAGGGATACTTGAGCCCAAGTGCCTATACCTGGCCCATGCCTTCTTCCTGACCAGAGCCTCAATTTCCATCATCATCCAGGGTTCCTTATTCTTGCCTGTCTTGCATTTCACTCGAGCAGTAATGTCTGGGAGTGGGCTCAACTGGGGAGATCTCGAAAGAACTGCCAACAATGGAGTGAGGTGGAGGACATTTGTCAATGGCCTATGCTCCCTAGAGGAGCAAAGGGCTTAAGAAGAAGAAGGGTCATTTGTGCCTTGAGCTCTCTCTGTCACAATTAAGAAGAAAACTCCCACTTTCTGAATGTCTCTTTGCCTGCAAACTCCAATAGGATTTTTACAAGTTTCTGTCTGATACCATTTAAATTGCACCAATTTAGAAAATTAACTTGTGGACTAGCCCTATCCTTATTTAGAATTATTTAAAAACTAATAAAATTGTGATCACTGGTCCCAAAGTGCTCCTCCTTGGCAGCTCAGTCACTTACCATGTCGCATTTTTCAAGATAAGGTCAACCCTCTCCCTCGTAGGACCCACAATGTATTGACAGGAAGGTTTATTCGACAAACTCTACGTCAATTAAGCCCTTGTCACTATGGCAATCCCAGTCTATATTAGGAAAGTTGAAATCCCCACTCTGATATCATTATAGGTCTTGCAGTTGGCTGCAATCTCCTGGTATTCTTGTTCCTGTAATTAACTAGTCCCCCAACTAGTCAATTACAGGAACAAGAATACCAGGAGATTCTGTACATTATAGATTCTGTACATTAGAGATTACAGGAACTGTAATACAGTCCCAACAAGGTGATCATCTTTTTATTTCTCATTTGTCATATTTGGAATATTGTCTGTGTGAGGACTTGCGTGATGATGTGTAAGTGATTGCTGTTGTTTCTTTGCATCCAGGTGTCCGACTGTATTTCAGCACAATGCCTTTCAGAAATCCAGCTGCAAGGCCCAGTGTGCTGCTGTTGGTACATGTCCGTCTGCCGCCAGGATTCTCTGCTTCTGCAACACCGCAGAGACCCAGCAAAGTCCACAAAGCTCTGCACACGAAAGGTACTTGCTTTGCAGGGGAATAATGACAAGTGTCCCGCACATTAGTCTCAGGACATGAAAAAGGACTGTGGTGCAGGAATTGGTCAGTCACTACTAACCTACTTTATTCTTAAACTGTGACCCCTGGTTCTGGGTCAAAGAATAAAGGGAAGGCCATTTAAAACTGAGGTGAGAAGAAACTTTTTCACCCAGAGAGTTGTGAATCTGTGGAATTCTCTGCCACAGAAGGCAGTGGAGGCCAATTCAATGGATGAATTTACAAGATTGATTGATGAATTATATTTGCATTATGCAGGCCAAATTGGTTACAATGCATTTTTGATTGGAATTCTGAGAACAACATAAGTTACTTTGAAAATTAGCAAGTAGAAAAGAAGGTGCTTGCATGTAAATTCTCTGCAGTAATTAGATGCATTGCCTTTGAAGAATCCAGGGTGACAGTTTCACCAAGGATGGTTATGAATTTGCAAGCGATTGCTTCTACTGACACGTGCAATGGTACTTTGTCAAACAATGTAACGTGCAGCTTTTAGTATTTTTAGCTTGCATTAACAATCATAAAACATGTTTTTTAAAAGGACCATTATTTTTGAAAATTCTGCAGGGAAAAATAACTACTGTTGCTTCTAAAACTGTCTAGCCTCTTTTCCCCATTGACAGGATTGTTTTCTCACAGTATTTTAAATTAGACAAAACTTCTTCGGGGTGCGATGATAGCAGAGCTGCGCGAATGTAGATGACCTGACTTGAGGGGGAGGAACTAGTGGGAAATGAGACTGGGCAAGTGACTGAAGTGTCAGTGTGGGAGCACCTTGGGACCAGTGGTCACAACATGTTCATTTAGTCATGGCGAGGATAGATCTGGTCTGCAAATTGGTCCCAAATGGACATCTGGCAAGTGGGAAACTTTTAAAAGTGAGATGGGGAGAATTCAGGGACAGCACATTCCTGTTAGAATGAAGGGCAAGTGTGGCAGGATTAGGGATCTTGGTTGACAATGGATATTGAGGGAAAGAAAAGATTTTGGCTGATGCTGACTGGTGGTCTGCACTTTCAAGCTTTTGTACCTTCTGCTTCTGACAGAATGACTGGGGTGTGAGTGGTCCTTGATTATGTTGGCTGCTTTTCCAAGGCAGTGTGAAGTGTAGATGGAGTTGATGGCAGGGAGTCTGGTCTGTGGGATGGACTGGGCCACACCTAAGCTCTGCAAATTCTTGTGGTCTTGGGCAGAGCTATTGCCAAACCAGGCTGTGATGTATTCTCTGGTGTATCTGTAAAAATTTATAAGAATCATTGACATGTTGAACTTCCATATTCTTCTGAGGAAGTGGAGGCAGTGGCGTGCTTTCTTGGCAGTAGCTTAAGAGCAAAGCAGAGTACCAGACGCCTGAAGAATGGCTCATGTTTTTATTTAAGAAGGGCAGCTGAGGACAAGCCGAGGAACTACAGGCTGATGAGGCAGACATTCTTGGTTGGTAAATTACTGGGGAGGATTTTGAGGTGTAGGATCTCCCAACATTTCGATAGACTATTTAAGGATGGCCAGCGTGGTTTTTGTGCTTGGGAAATCGTGTCTCACAACTTTGTGACTTTTTTGAAAAGGTCACAAAGTGGATTGTCCATGGAATGGCAGTAGTCATTGTCCACGTGGACTTCAGCAAGGTTTCTGGTAAGGTCCTACATGGTAGGCTAGTCTGCAGATAAATCACAGGGGAATTTGGTGCGACTTGCCAATGAATACAAAATGGCTTGTGTAATGGCAACTTTCCACTTCTCCAGTGACTTCTTTTCCACTTGCCATTACTACACAGGAAGTAGGAGTGATCTTATGCAGACTTAATAGAACAGATCTTCCAGTCGTTATTTCCAGTTTAATTGGTTGTTTATTGAAGTAGTTGTACAAACAAGGAGATGATCGTACCAGGCTTTACCTATTCTGCATACAAGTTGTAATTGGCTGCTCTGTCCCTGCTCTGTCCAGTTGTTCCCAGGTCTGGTCCCTGTTCTGTCCAGTCATTCCCAGGTCTGTCCAGTCGTTCCCAGGTCTGTCCAGTCGTTCCCAGGTCTGGTCACAGGTCTGTCCAGTCGTTCCCAGGTCTGGTCACAGGTCTGTCCAGTCGTTCCCAGGTCTGTCCAGTCGTTCCCAGGTCTGGTAAGAACTGTATACTCTCCTTCCCTGTGCCTGACACTCCCTGTCCCCTATGCCCTGTGCATCTAATGACCATCCCCAAGTGTCCAAAATATATATTGCAAGATATAAACTGCAAGATATATCTAAACAAAGTAATATAATATGCCAACAGCAGCTAGCCTAAACATAAATGGCTCCTACAGCTTGTTTGGAGTGAGTCCGGGTTAGTAGTGGAGGGTTGTTGGTTCGATTGGCAGTCTGACCAGAAGTATGCCACTGGGATAAGTGCTGGATCCACTGTTGTTTGTCATCTACATTAACGACTTAGGTGTAGTGGGCCAAGTAGGCCGAAATAACGACAAGTAGTCAAGGTTAACGAAAGTGTGTTTACTGTATCTCTGGAACTCCAAAAGGGAATGAGAGTCATGCGGTCCTTGACCTTTATACTCCCGGCCGAAGTCCGCCTCCTTGGATCGACCCATTCCCGTGCCGAGGGGTCGTGAGTGGTATGGCCCGACCCTCGGGAGCCGCCACAGGACCCCCCCCCAGAACCAGAGGCACGAAACGCACCGGTGGTCGCACTAGTCGACCGAACCGTGTACGGTACCCGTCCGACGGGGGGTCTGGCGGGGGCACAGCTGGAGGGACGACCGGGGGGGCTGGCGGGGGCACTGCTGGAGGGACAAACGGGGGCGGAGAAGGGGGTACAAATACCGGTTGAGATGAGGGGATCGGCGGGTGCGGTGTTGGAGGCACTTGTAAAGGGGGGCGCCCGCGCGGCCGAGGCTGTGCAACCCGCACCGGCTGGTCAATGTCCAAGTGCGCTGGCTTGAGGCGATTAATTGACACGGCCTCCGGTCGGCCCCCCATGTCCAACACAAAAGTTGTCTCACCGTGCTTCAGCACCTTGAAAGGGCCCTCATAAGGTCTCTGAAGCTGTGCTCGATGGGCGTCGCGGCGGAGAAAAACATAGGCACAATCCCGAAGGGCCAATGGGACGTGCGGGTGGAACGTCCCATGGTGAGACGTAGGGACGGGTGCCAGTTTTCCCACTCGCTCACGAAGGCGCTGTAGGGTGGACGAGGACGGTTCCTCCTGCCCCGGCGACGAGGGCACGAACTCCCCGGGCACGGTGAGCGGCGACCCGTAGACGAGCTCGGCTGATGACGTTGCGAGGTCCTCCTTGGGTGCCGTCCGGATGCCTAATAAGACCCACGGCAGTGCGTCCATCCAATCGGGGCCGGAGAGTCGTGCCTTCAACGCAGCCTTGAGCTGCCGGTGGAACCTCTCCACCAGGCCGTTAGCCTGCGGATGGTAGGCCGTGGTGTGGTGAAGCCGAACCCCTAACAGCTCAGCCATGGCTGACCACAACTCAGAGGTGAACTGTGGTCCCCGGTCTGATGCAAGGTCCACCGGCACCCCAAAGCGTGCGATCCAATTTGCAGCCAACGCTCGAGCACACGTGGCCGTGGACGTGCCGGTCAATGGTATGGCCTCTGGCCA
This sequence comes from Rhinoraja longicauda, assembly GCF_053455715.1. Classification (NCBI taxonomy): domain Eukaryota; kingdom Metazoa; phylum Chordata; class Chondrichthyes; order Rajiformes; family Arhynchobatidae; genus Rhinoraja; species Rhinoraja longicauda. The sequence goes on along the minus strand of NC_135955.1, from coordinate 596,850 downwards.
CCGGGTGAATCTGTCAACCACCGTGAGGAGGTGAGTAATGCCCCTCGAAGTCGGGAGGGGACCCACAATGTCCACGTGCAGGTGGTCAAATCGGCGGTTTGGCAGACCGATTTGCTGGAGAGGCGCCCGGACGTGGCGCTGGATCTTCGCCGTCTGGCACGCGACGCAGGTGCGGGCCCAATTGCCAACCTGCTTGCGGAGACCGTGCCACATGAACCGTGTGGCCACCAGTGCGACTGTCGTCCGGATGGATGGGTGAGCCAACCCGTGGATTACATCGAAAATCCGCCTGCGCCAGGCAGCAGGCACGATGGGGCGTGGTTGGCCCAATGACACGTCGCACAAAATTGTCGCTCCATTGGGGCCGAGAGGGACATCCTCAAGGCGGAGGCCGGAGATGGCAGTCCGGTAGGCGGGTATCTCGTCATCCGCCAGTTGCGCCACCGCCAGGGCTGAATAGTCAATGCCAGGCGCCACATCCAAAACCACCTCGACGGCGGGGCGCGACAACGCGTCGGCCACCCGGTTTTCTTTCCCCTCCACGAAACGGATGGAGGTTGTATACTCTGAAATGTACGCCAACTGACGCTGTTGTCGGGCGGACCACGGGTCTGCAACCTTCGTGAAGGCGAAAGTTAGTGGCTTGTGGTCCGTGAATGCTGTGAACGGATGTCCCTCCAGAAAGTAGCGGAAGTGACGTACCGCCTGGTACAGGGCCAGGAGCTCGCGGTCAAATGCACTATACTTCTTCTGGGCGCTGGTAAGGTGTCGGCTGAAAAAGGCCAGGGGACACCAACCCCTGTCTGTCAGTTGTTCCAGCACGGCGCCGATAGCTACCTCTGATGCGTCCACTGTAAGGGCCGTCGGGGCATTTTCCCGTGGGTGGACGAGCAGCACAGCCCGAGCCAGGGCCTCCTTTGCGCCATCGAAAGCCGTCGCCGCCTCATCGGTCCACGCAATGTCCTTACGTCCGCCTGCCAGAAGATGATACAGCGGCTCCATGATGTGGGCCGCAGATGGCAAAAAACGGTGGTAAAAAGCCACCATGCCCACGAATTCCTGCAGGCCACGTAACGAGAAGGGACGGGGAAACCGGCGGATGGCCTCAACTTTGTCCGGCAGAGGAACCGCACCCTGCGAAGCCACGCGGTGGCCGAGGAAATCGATGGTCTCCACGCCGAGCTGGCACTTGGCGATGTTGATGGCCAAGCCGTGCTCACTCAGCCTTTGAAACAGCTGTCGAAGGTGGGCACAGTGCTCTTTCCGCGAGCGGCTGGCTATCAATATGTCATCGAGGTACACAAATATGAAGTCCAGCCCACGACACACGCCATCCATCAGGCGCTGAAATGCCTGCGCCGCGTTTTTGAGGCCGAATGGCATGCGCACAAACTCATACAGGCCAAACGGTGTGATGATCGCCGTCTTTGGTACGTCGTCCGGATTGACGGGGATCTGGTTGTAACCCCGCACCAGATCCACTTTGGAGAATATAGTAGCCCCGGCGAGGTGGGTGTTGAAATCCTGAATGTGGGGTACGGGGTATCGGTCCGCCGCGGTAGCGGCGTTCAGTCGCCGATAATCCCCGCAAGGCCGCCAGCCACCGCTTGCCTTGGGGACCATGTGAAGTGGGGACGCCCATGGACTGTTCGATGGTCGAACGATCCCCAAGGATTCCATGTCGCGGAATTCCTGCCGCGCCAGACGCAATTTATCCGGCGGAAGTCGGCGCGCTCGTGCGTGGAGGGGTGGGCCGGTCGTGACGATGAAATGCACCACCCCATGCTTGGGGTTTGACGTACGAAATTGTGGCGCCATGATGTCCGGGAATTCTGCCAGGATTCGAACATAGGTGGATTCGACCGATGACAGCAGTCGAGCAACAGGACAGACCAACCCTAATGTAATGGGCTGCATTGTTGCACTGTGGACCAATTGCTGCCTCCTGACATCCACCAGGAGGGAATGCGCCCGCAAAAAGTCCGCCCCGAGCAACGGTTGGGAGACGTCGGCCACGGTGAACTGCCAAGTAAAGTGGCAAGAGCCGAAGGTGATCTTCACCGTGCGCACACCATAGGTGCGAATGCTGGTTCCATTCGCAGCGGTGAGGGCGGAACCGCGCTTCCCAGAATGAATGTCCTGCATCGAAGGAGGCAGCACGCTCAACTCTGCCCCGGTATCCACAAGAAAACGATTACCCGAAACCCGATCCCAAGCAAAAAGGCGGTGAATCTGGCCGGCCGCCGCGGGGTCTACTGGCAGCCGGCCACAGCGTTTCCCGGATACGCGCATGGCAGGCGGCATCGTCGGGCTGCAGCACCCCAGCGCTGGTGGTAATAACACCAGTTCTTAACCAAGGTGTTGTCTGAAGCCTGCTGTCGTTGAAAAGCAGGTGCAGTACCTGCGGCTGCCGCCGGGGGAGCCCGTGCAGGCCTCCGGGGCGCAGGTTTGACTCCTTCCACAAACGCCCCTCCCGACCAGGCTATTTCGGGCGCTGCCGGAGTGACGCGCAGCGTCATGACGTCATCACTGCGCGCCGCCCAAAGGGCGTCTGCACGCCTGCCGAGGGCCTGGAGATCATCAAAAGGCCCTTCACTGAGCTGCATGCGAATGTCGGACGGCAGTAAGTGGAGAAATACATAGTCAAAAAGAAGGCAAGGTTTGTGACCGTCCAGCAACTCGAGCATGTCACCAAGCAGCGCGGATGGGCGCCGGGCGCCCAGGGGAGGCATGTGGAGGATTCTTTTGGCCCGCTCCATCCTCGGGAGCCGGTAAGTTTCCAGCAATAGAACTTTTAGCGCATCGTATTTACCTTGGGTCGGTAGGTCGGCGAGGAACTCTGTTACCCGCTGGACCGTGTCCTGGTCCAGGGCTCCAACCAGGTAGAAAAACCGTGTATCATCCGACCGGATGGACTTAAGCTGGAAATATACCTCAGCTTGCTGGAACCAGACGTGGGGTCGGTGGGTCCAAAAGGTAGGGAGGGCTACAGAAATTGCCTCGATAGCCGGTGTAGCGCCCTCGGACAGCGAGGCGAAGGCTGAGCTCCATGTCTTGTCCATTTTTCTATAATGGACCGTTCGGGGTCACCAATGTAGTGGGCCAAGTAGGCCGAAATAACGACAAGTAGTCAAGGTTAACAAAAGTGTGTTTACTGTATCTCTGGAACTCCAAAAGGGAATGAGAGTCATGCGGTCCTTGACCTTTATACTCCCGGCCGAAGTCCGCCTCCTTGGATCGACCCATTCCCGTGCCGAGGGGTCGTGAGTGGTATGGCCCGACCCTCGGGAGCCGCCACATAGGTGACAATGTTGTCAACATGGTGAGTACGTATGGGGATGACATTAAAGTTGGTGTGTTGTGGACAGTGAAAAAGGTAATTGAAGATTACATCAGGATACAGATGAACTGGGGAAGTGGCCAGGGAATGGCCGTGCTGTGGTTAAACCAAGGCTGAACGTACACGGTAAATAATAGAGCCTTAATGGTAAAACCAATAGACCTCAGCTGCAGGTACATAGTTGCCTGAAATTGGCGCTCGGGTAGAGAAAGTGGTGAAGAAGGCGTTTAGCACACTTACTTTTGTAGAGCAGTACAGCACAGGAGGAGGCCTGTCAGTCCACAATATCTGTGCGGAAAGTCTGCCAAGTTAAGCTAATTATTCTCTGTACATATAAGAAAATAACTGCAGATGCTGGTACAAATCGAAGGTATTTATTCACAAAATGCTGGAGTAACTCAGCAGGTCAGGCAGCATCTCAGGAGAGAAGGAATGGGTGACGTTTCGGGTCGAGACCCTTCTTCAGACTGATGTCAGGGGAGGGGGCGGGACAAAGGAAGGATATAGGTGGAGACAAGAAGATAGAGGGAGATCTGGGAAGGGGGAGGGGAAGAGAGGGACAGAGGAACTATCTAAAGTTGGAGAAGTCGATGTTCATACCACTGGGCTGCAAGCTGCCCAGGCGAAATATGAGGTGCTGTTCCTCCAATTTCTGGTGGGCCTCACTAGGGCACTGGAGGAGGCCCATGACAGAGAGGTCAGACTGGGAATGGGAGGGGGAGTTGAAGTGCTCGGCCACCGGGAGATCAGTTTGGCCAACGCGGACCGAGCGCAGGTGTTGAGCGAAGCGATCGCTGAGCCTGCGTTTGTTCTCGCCGATGTAAATAAGTTGACATCTGGAGCAGCGGATGCAATAGATGAGGCTGGAGGAGGTGTAGGTGAACCTCTGTCTCATCTGGAAAGGCTGTTTGGGTCCTTGGATGGAGTTGAGGGGGGAGGTAAAGGGACAGGTGTTGCATCTCGTGCGGTTGCAGGGGAAAGTGCCCGGGGATGGGGTGATTTGGGTAGGAAGGGACGAGTGGACCAGGGAGTTACGGAGGGAACGGTCTCTGCGGTACATGATCCATATCCCTCCATTCCCTGCATAATCATGTGTCTATCTAAAAGCCTGTTAAACACCACTATGGTATCTGCTTCCACCACCACCCCTGGCAGCCTGTCCCAGATACCCACCACTCTGTAAAAACAAAAAACCCCTTGCTCTACAGGTCTCTTTTAAACTTTACTATTCTCATCTTAAAACTATGCCCTCTGGTCTTTGCCATTTCCACCCTGGGAAAAGGACTCTAATTGCTTTCTTTGCCTCTCATTATTTTATAAGCTTCTATCAGGTCTCCCCTTGGCTTCTGGTATTGGGGAGAAAAAAATCCAAGTTTGTCTAAACTCTCCTTGTAGCTAATACTCTCCAATCCAGGCAACATCCTTTAGTTCAGGGGGGACCGAGTCCGTGCCAACCAGCGATCCCCGCTCATTATCATTATCCTACATACTTTAGTGCCAATTTTCACATTTACCAAGTCAATTAACCTACAAACCTGCACGTCTTTGGAGTGTGGGAGGAAACCGAAGATCTCGGAGAAAACCCACGCAGGTCACGAGGAGAATGTACAACCCGTACAGTCAGTACCCGTAGTCGGGATGGAACCCAGGTCTCCGGCGCTGCAAGCGCTGGAAGGCAGCAACTTTAAGGCTGCCCACGAGATCCTGGTGAATCTCTTTTTGAGTCAGAAGATACACAGCTTGGAAACAGGCCCCATAGCCATTTGTGATAAAACAATCCTAGTGAATCTGCCAGCCAGAGTACTGCATGCTGTCTTAACTCAGGGGCCAAACTTGTACACAGTCCTCCAGAGTTGGCCTCACCACCACCCTGTATAATTATAACAATGTCTTCCCCCGTTCTAACTAAATCCCCTAACACCACGGTGGTGCAGCGGTAGAGTTGCTGCCTTACAGCGAATGCAGCACCGGAGACCCAGGTTCCATCCCCACTACGGGTGCTGTCTGCATGGACTTTGTACGTTTTGTGTTTTGTGTTGGTTGGGGTTGTGTAATTTGCTTATTTTATTGCTCTATTGTTGGACTGTGGGTGACGAAATCTCGTCCAAAAGACTTGTTTTTTGGATGACAAATAAAGATATCCTGAATGTTACAGCGCATGGAATGAATCAACGGACGGTGGATAATGCAGGTAAATGACATCTAGCAGGTCAGCTGCGATCTGAATGAATTGAGGAATAGCTCAAATGGCTGATTGGTCTGCCCATGCTCCTATGGTTAGGAATGACACCGGATTGGTGGGCAGTGCATTGACGTTGGTACTTGATTGGTGAATGAACTGTGGTTGTTCTTGCATTGGACTTTGTGATTCGCCTGCCTTGCTGCATGAAAGCTGAATTGATGCCAGTATCCGATTCCGCAGGTGTTCTGCTGTTGGCAGCTGCTGAGACTGATGACAACGATGTCCTTTGGTGCATCAATCACGACTCTTTCCCCTTCCAGAGACCACTCATGGAAGTACAGGTAAGACTGGAACTGTCTGGGCTTTTTGATGGGCTTCATAAGTCAGAGGAGTCGAATTAGGCCATTCGGCCCATCAAGTCTACTCCGCCATTCAATCATGGCTGATCAATCTTTCCCTCTCAATGCCATTCTCCTGCCTTCTCCCCATAACCCTTGATATCCTTACCAATCAAGTATCTGCCAATCTCCGCCTTAAAAACACCTAATGTCTTGGCCTCCACAGCCATCTATGGCAATGAATTCCACATTTTCACAGCCATCTATGGTAATGAATTCCACATTTTCACCAGGCTCTTGCCCCAAGACTAACGCCTCTCCCGTCCACACAACGCAGCTCTCCCTCAGGGTCAGGTGAGACTTTTGGATTCATAGAGTCATAGAGTATTACAGTGTGGAAACAGGCCTTCAGTCCAACTTGCCCACACCGACCAACATGTCCCAGCTACACTAGTTATAGAGTCAGAGTGAAACACCTACAAAACTAGCACCAATTCAAGCATTATATTGCAAAAAAGAGCTATAAGAATTGTCAGTAAGGCTGGTTATAATGACCCAACCAACCCATTATTTATGAAATCATATGCCCTAACATTTATGGACCTAGTCGACTTTAATACTCTACAAATAATGTTTAGAGCAAAAGAAAGAACACCCTGACTGTATCCAAGGTTTGTTTTCAGTGAGGGAGAGCATGGATCCACTCAGGGGAAATTATATGTTTGAAAAAAAGAGAGTAAGAACAAATGTGAAAAATAGACGTGTGACTGTTAAAGGGGTCAATTTATGGAATAGTGGCAACAATGTATTAAAAGAGTGTAGTAATATGTGTAAATTCAAGAAAATGTTCAAAAATATTATATTTGAAAGATACAAAATATGTCATCAGCACTGAGAAATGACTGACATGACAGAAATGATGGTTCTTGACTTGATTTGTGTTTCTTTCTATGTTTTGTTTATCTGCTTCTGACTTATGATGTGTTTTTTAATTATATTTTGTTAAGTATTAAGGGTAGGCACAATAAGCTTTGACTTCTGCCAACAGCTTTTTTTTCGGTCAGAAAATATCGTAAAATTATATTGTTTTATTTTTGATACAATGATTTCATACTATTTAACTTTCACAACTGTATGGTCAAGCTGTTGTATTGATCGGGCAAAACCTCACACTTGCTCAGATTGAACTTCGTCTGCCATTTCTCCACCCATTTGTTATGTCAATTGAGACAGATTATTATCTCAATTGTGTCAGATTAGGTAAAAGGGAAGTGCAACGAGACCTGGGTGTCCATGTACACCAGTCACTGAAAGTAAACATGCAGGTACAGCCGGCAGTGAAGAAAGCTAATGGCATGTTGGCCTTCATAACAAGAGGATTTGAGTATAGGAGTAAAGAAGTCCTGCAGTTGCACAGGGCCCTGGTGAGACCACATCTGGAGTATTGTGTGCAGTTTTGATCTCCTAATTTGAGGAAGGACATCCTTGCTATTGAGGCGGTGCAGCGTAGGTTCTCGAGGTTAATCCCCGGGATGGTCAAGTCAAGTCAAGTCAATTTATTTGTATAGCACATTTAAAAACAACCCACGTTGACCAAAGTGCTGCACATCTGACTAGGAAAAAAAAGAAACATACAGTGGCAGGCAGCCAAACACAACGGCGCGGCCATCTTGAACAAAATGTTAATTCAATCACCCACAGTCCAACAACAAAAGCATTAAATAAGCATCAAAATTACACCCCCAAAAAAAACAGTCCGACAATAAAAGCACTAAACAGGCACCCAAATTACCCAACCCCAAAAACCCCCAAAAACACAGTCCAACAATAAAAGCATCAAACAGGCACTCCAACCACCCAACCCCAAATGGTGGGACTGTCATATGAGGAAAGAAGACTGGGCTTGTATTCACTGGAATTTAGAAGGACGAGAGGGGATCTTATAGAAACGTATAAAATTATAAAAGGACTGGACAAGCTAGATGCAGGAAAAATGTTCCCAATGTTGGGGGAGTCCAGAACCAGGAGCCACAGTCTTAGAATAAAGGGGAGGCCATTTAAAACTGAGGTGAGAAAAGCTTTTTCACCCAGAGAGTTGTGAATTTGTGGAATTCTCTGCCACAGAGGGCAGTGGAGGCCAATTCACTGGTTGATTTTAAAAGAGAGATAGAGCTCTCGGGGCTAGTGGAATCAAGGGATATGGGGAGAAGGCAGGCACGGGTTACTGATTGTGGATGATCAGCCATGATCACAATGATTGGCGGTGCTGGCTCGAAGGGCCAAATGGCCTCCTCCTGCACCTATTTTCTATGTTTCTATGCATGGTCTGCAGCCAATATTTCGTATTGCCTAATCATCTTCCTCAATTCGTGAAACTGCGACTCCAGACGACAGCAAACATCGACGGCCATTCATGGGCCCTCGCCTCCATTGACAACTCCCAACCTCAGAGGATTATTACACCCCTCAACAAGGACCGCATTCCACTCACCGACCCACCGGTTGTGATCCATCAGCACCTCGTTCCACCCAAGCGATTCATTCTACTCACCGCACAGGTAATTGAAGTGAGCTGGTGCTGCAGAGTGAACTCTCCTTCTTGTGTCTGCGCCCACGCTCTCTCTCCCCCCCCACTCTGCCCTCCCGCCCTGGCCACTGCCCTAAGTATCCTCGCCCCCTCACCCTGCCCTTCCCCCAAGCCTCCTCCCCCCGACTCGAGGCCACCAACGTGAACCCCACCGTGCTCCTCCCTCCTTTATCCTCCCGCCCCAAACTGCCCTAATCCGCCTCCCCCTCCCCACCCTGGGCCCCCTCCCCTGGCCCTTGCTCCCACCCTGCCCTGAGCCCCTTCTCCACCCACCCTGCGCTGAGCCCTCTTACCCTGGGTCCCCTCACCCTGGCCCCCACCCTGCCTTGAGCCTCCCCTACCCCACCCTGGGCTCCAATCCCCCCGTCCTGGTCTCCACCCTGATCTGACCCCCCCCCCCCCCCCACTGTGGCCCCCCTCCTCCTGCCCTGCCTGCCCCTCCCCATGCTGCGATTCCTGCTTTCCGCCCGTGCTGGAATGCTGGTGCTTGCCAGCACACACCGCTGCCCACACCCGTCTTCCAGAGCCTGCAGCGGTTTCACACCCGTGCTGGGTTGGGAATGCTCCTTGACTATTATAATCCATGAGCCGCAGTAACCACCAATCTCTCGTTGCTTGCTGTAGGGCAGCCACTTCTTTCAGAAGCTGCGTCCTGTTGACCAACTGCGTCACCTCCTGGTGAGCACTACAGGTGGCGAAGGAGAGGAGGTTGAGCGATTCTTCAAACTCTATCGGGTAAGGACAGTCCTGCATCTCTGCTGCTTGTCTGAAATCTATGGCTACTCTCCCATGCCAAAGGAAATGGATTCTCCTTACTTTATCAAAAGTCCACATGATGGGGTCGCCTGTAAATTTTTCACTTTATTGATAATAATCCGAGTGTGCTGGGGGCTTGCCATACTTGAAATTCCTTATCCTGGAAAAATGCCTCTTAATGATGTGTGGAGGCAGGGGATCCGAGCGAGATCCGAAGGGAATACTCATCGATATTTGGGGAGCGACACGGTGGCGCAGTGGTAGAGTTGCTGTGTTGGTTTTCTCCGATATTTTCGATTTCCTCCCACATTTAAGTCGTGCATAAATTGTTCCCAGTGTGCTTAGGATAGTGTGAGTGTACGGGGATCGTACTTGGTGCGGACTCAGTGGACTGAAGGGCCTGTTTCTGCGCTCTATCACTAAACTAAATTAATTGACAAAGAAGGATGTGGAAGTGGAGAGTTAAAGGAGGGGTAGGCTGGTATTGCGGGGTACAGTGGCTTCAGGAAGGCCAAAGTGCTGGAAGTACTGGAGCACATTGGGGGGATGAATTCCCAGAGTCTGGTGGCATCTATCCTGTGATGCTAAAGGAAGAAATGGCTGGGGCTGTAACAGGTAATGCATCTTTGTTAGCCACGGGTGAGGTATCTAGCTAATTCTATTGTCTTGTTCAGAGGTCAGATGCGGTAAAACTGGAAACCACAGGCCATTGAGTATCAGGGGAAGGGAAGTGTTGCAAAGAATGCTGAGACAGTATTTATGTTCACTTGGAAAGGCACGAGGTGATTAGTTTAGTTTAGAGATACAGCAAGGAAACAGGCCCTTTTGGCCCACCGGGTCCGCGCCGACCAGCGATCCCCGCACATTAACACTATCCTTCACCCACTAGGGACAGTTTTTACATTTACCAAGCCAATTAACCTACAAACCTGTACGTCTTTGGAGTGTGGGAGGAAACTGAAGATCTCGGAGAAAACCGATGCAGGTCACGGGGAGAACGTACAAACTCCATACGGACAGCACCTGTAGTCGGGATGGAACCGGGGCTGCATTCGCTGTAAGGCAGCAACTCTACCGCTGCGCCACCGTGCTGTCCCTCCGATTACGAGGAGTTAGCATCATTTTGTGCAGGGGAGATTATGTCCATAAATCTGAGGGAGCTTTCCGAGGAGGTAAATAAGAAACTCAATAAAGGCAGAATGTGTTGGAACTGCAGATGCTGGTTTAATTCAGAGAGTAACTCAGTGGGACAGGCAACATCTCTGGAGAGAAGGAATGGGTGACATTTCCAATCGAGACCCTTCTTCAGAGTGATGTCAGGGGAGTAGGCGGTACATAGATAAGGAAGTGTATAGATAAGGAAGTGTAAGGTGTGAAAACAGGACATTGGTGATTTAGATCAAGGAAAATGTAGAATAGATCATTGGTTAGTTGGGAGAAGTTTAACAACAACGTAAACAGAGATAAGATGTAATCGGAGACAGTGAGACTGGTCAGAGAACTGGGAAGGGGAGGGGATGGAAGAAAGGGAAAGGAAAGGTTACTTGGAACTGCAAATGCTGGTTTACACCGAAGATAGACACAAAATGCTGGAGTAACAGCGGGATAGGCAGCGTCTCTGGAGACAAGGAATTGGTGTAGAGATATGGAGGGATAAGGTGTGAAAACGACAGATCAAAGCAGACGATGATGAGGAAATGTAGAAGGGTTCATTGTTAGCTGAGGGGAAGGTGACAAGGAGGCATTCAATCAGTAAAATTAATCAAAGGACAGTGAAACTAGTCGGAAAACTAGGGTGGCGGAGGGGTAGAGAGAGAGGGAAAGCAAGGGTTACTTAAAGTTAGAGAAATCAATATACCATTGTTGTAAGCTACCCAAGCGAAATATGAGGTGCTGTTCCTCTAATTTGCGTTGGGCCTCACTCTGACAGTGGAGGAGGCCCAGGACAGAAAAGGCAGTGTGGGAATGGGAGGGGCAGTTAAAATGTTTAGCAACTGGGAGATCATGGACTGAGTGGGGTGTTCAGTGAATGGCAGAGCCCAAGCTTGAGTTCATACCTGGAAAAGTGGATACGGTATATCAGGTTGGAGGAGGCGCAAGTGAATCCTTGTACGGAGTCGAGGGATGAGGTACAGGGACAGGTGTTGCATCTCCTGCACGGTTGATGTGGTTTAAGGCTTTTGACAAGGTGGCACATGGTAGTTTAGTCCAGAAGGTTAAGGTATAAGTGATCATCTGTTGGCATACTGGATGTGCAGTTTTCTTGTAGATGAAAGGCAGAGGGTGGAGGTGGAGGGTGGAGGTGGAGGGTGGAGGTGGAGGGTGGAGGGTGGAGGTGGAGGTGGAGGTGGAGGTGGAGGTGGAGGTGGAGGTGGAGGTGGAGGTGGAGGTGGAGGTGGAGGTGGAGGCAGAGGGTGGAGGTGGAGGTGGAGGTGGAGGTGGAGGTGGAGGCAGAGGGTGGAGGTGGAGGTGGAGGTGGAGGGTGGAGGTGGAGGGTGGAGGTGGAGGGTGGAGGGTGGAGGTGGAGGGTGGAGGTGGAGGTGGAGGTGGAGGTGGAGGTGGAGGCAGAGGGTGGAGGTGGAGGTGGAGGTGGAGGTGGAGGCAGAGGGTGGAGGTGGAGGTGGAGGTGGAGGTGGAGGTGGAGGTGGAGGCAGAGGGTGGAGGTGGAGGTGGAGGTGGAGGTGGAGGTGGAGGCAGAGGGTGGAGGTGGAGGTGGAGGTGGAGGTGGAGGCAGAGGGTGGAGGTGGAGGTGGAGGTGGAGGTGGAGGTGGAGGTGGAGGTGGAGGCAGAGGGTGGAGGTGGAGGTGGAGGTGGAGGTGGAGGTGGAGGTGGAGGTGGAGGTGGAGGTGGAGGTGGAGGCAGAGGGTGGAGGTGGAGGTGGAGGTGGAGGTGGAGGTGGAGGTGGAGGCAGAGGGTGGAGGTGGAGGTGGAGGTGGAGGTGGAGGTGGAGGTGGAGGTGGAGGTGGAGGCAGAGGGTGGAGGTGGAGGTGGAGGTGGAGGTGGAGGTGGAGGCAGAGGGTGGAGGTGGAGGTGGAGGTGGAGGTGGAGGTGGAGGTGGAGGTGGAGGTGGAGGTGGAGGCAGAGGGTGGAGGTGGAGGTGGAGGTGGAGGCAGAGGGTGGAGGTGGAGGCAGAGGGTGGAGGTGGAGGTGGAGGTGGAGGCAGAGGGTGGAGGTGGAGGTGGAGGTGGAGGTGGAGGTGGAGGTGGAGGTGGAGGTGGAGGCAGAGGGTGGAGGTGGAGGTGGAGGTGGAGGTGGAGGTGGAGGCAGAGGGTGGAGGTGGAGGCAGAGGGTGGAGGTGGAGGTGGAGGTGGAGGTGGATGCATGGGTGGTTTTTCTGTAACGAGTGATGTATAGCAGAGGTTGGTGAGAATGTAGGTGATGTGATTAGTAAGTTTGCAGATATGAAAATTGGTAGCGTTACAGGTAGCAAAGGAAGTTGTTACCTTGCATTAGGTAATGTAGCTGAGGGGACAGACCGATTGCGGGGGGGGGGGGGGGGGGGAAGAAAACTGGTGAGGAGGAGGGGCAGATCGAAGCCTGGGACCTTTGATCTGCCGGTCATAGTGGCACAGCGGTAGAGTTGCTGCCTTACGGTGAATGCAGCGCTAGAGACCCGGGTTCCATCCCAACGACGGATCTGTACGGAGTTTGTACGTTCTCCCCGTGACCTGCGTGGGTTTTCTCCGAGATCTTCTGTTTCCTCCCACACTCCAAAGACGTTCAGGTTTGTAGGTTAATTGGCTGGGCAAATGTAAAAATTGTGCCTAGTGTGTGTAGGATAGTGTTAGTGTGCGGGGATCGCTGGTCGCCGCAGAGTCGGAGGGCCGAAGGGCCTGTTTCTCTAAACTAAAAGTTAAAGGTGGAATCAGGTGAGGGTTTTTTTTGAGGTGCAAATGTTGGACAAAGTGCAGAAATGAAAAGACAAAAGGAGATGGGGAGTGAAAAAGTGTGACCTGTGAAGCAAAAGGAAGAAATATGGTGAGAAGAGTGGGTGTAAGTCCAGTGGGGGGGTGGGATGGAAAGGGGTTAGAGGTTAATTACCTACAATTGGGGAATTCAATGTTCATGCCATTACATTGAAAGCTACCCAAGTGGAATATGAGGTGCTGTTCCTCCAGTTTGTGCGTGGCCACACTCTGACAATGGAGGAGGCCGAGATCAGAAAAGACAGTGTGAGGATGGGCTGGGAGTTAAAGTGGTCAGCAACCGATGCAGGAAATGTGTCCAGCTGCAGCTCCTGAGACTGCAGGAACTGCGTGGAGCAACATTTGGAGTCTTGGAAGAGCATACAGGAGGCAGAAGGAGGTTCAGTAAGGTGTTCAACCAGATAAATAAGTGACTGCTTTTAGAGGGAATAAAGGGGCCTGGATCATTTGCAGGCAGATGAGATTAGTTTAGCTTGGCATCATGTTCAGTACAGACATTGTGTGCTGTATTTTTCCATATTGTACATTCTGTGGGCTTGATGGTCAACGTGGACATGGTGGGCCAAAGGGCTTGCTTCTACGCTATACGAGTGTTATGATTCTGGCTCTGGGCTCTACCCTTCTGTTGAATGAATGAATGAATGAAAACTTTATTGTCGCATGTGACAAGTCACAGTGAAATTCTGTGCTTGCAAACCTAGGGTATGCAAATAGTCGCCACATAAAGGGCGCGGACAAAGTTACAAAGTATTCGCACCAGGTCTTCCTTTGTTCTCCCTCCCACCCCCCATGGCGGTCCACCGCACTCCGCATCCTCCACTGTTCCTACCCCCCTCCCCCCCCCCCCCCATGGCTGTCCCTCCCACTCCTCGTCCTCCACTGTTCTCTCCCCCCCTCCCATGGCAGTCTCTCCCACTCCTCGTCCTCCACTGTTCTCTCTCCCCCCCCCCCCCATGGTGGTCCCTCCCACTCCGCGTCCTCCACTGTTCCCCCCCCCTCCCCCATGGCGGTCCCTCCCACTCCGTGTCCTCCACTGTTCTCTCCCCACCCCCCCCATGGTGGTCCCACCCACTCCGCGTCCTCCACTGTTCTCTCCCCCCCATGGTGGTCCCACCCACTCCGCGTCCTCCCTCGTTGCTTTCCCTCAATGTTCTTCTCCCTCCCCCATGGCTGGTCCTCCTTTGTTCCTTTGTTAAAGGTCATTAACCTCAAACGTTAGCTCTCATTCCTCCATGATCTGCTGAGCATTTCCAGCCTTTCAGTCATACAGAGTTGTCCTGTAAGGAGACAGGCCCTTCCATGTCTCCCCTCCCCATCTCCATGTTGACCTTTTCTGTTTTCATTTCAGATTTTCAGCATCTGCAGATTTTTGGCAGTTCCGTTTGTTTGAATGAAAAGGAAAGCAAGGGCTTGGGGGTGGAATTGTTGACCGGTTTAAGGATGAACAGTTGGGTTAAACCAACATTCAGTGGAACAAATATCTCCATGATCTTAACTGAAAGTTAGACTATATGTGAGATGATTTGGAGATTATGAAATGATCAGTAAAAAGTGTTGCTGTTCTTGTTGCTAATGAATTTTTGTCTTCTGTTCAGGAGGAGCAAGCTTGTGCATCATGCCTCATCCTTGCCTGTTCAACCGCAGCATGTGACCGGGAGGTCTCAGTTTGGGCAACCCGTGCTTTCTTCAGGTACAAAAACACAGTGTGATAGTCCCCGTTCAACTGCAGTTTCCAGGGATGCAGAGTGACCTGTCTTTTGAACTTGCTTTCAAGGGGTGGAGATGTTAATCAAGGCATACAGTGATTCCTGTCATAAAGTCGTTGAAGTATTGAGACCGACTCTGCCGACTAAGATGCCCCATCTACACTAGTCCCACCTGCCCTTGTCTGGCCCATATGCCTCTAAAACTTTCCGATCCATATCCTTGTCTAATTACCTTTTAAATATCGTGATGGTACCTGCCTCAACTACCCCTCTGGCAGATCGTTCCATGTACCCACCAACCTTGAGTGTACCCATTTTGGGTGTAGTAACAAGAATAACACAGGAAAGAAGGCACGATAGGAGAGGTCTGTAACTGCAGGGTGTTGTCCCTTGTTGGGAAGTAGACAGTGGGATGAATGGCCCAATTCTGTCCCTATGTCATGATCTTAGATACTTCTAATAATCCAGCTGCAACTCTCTGCAATGAATTCCTGATTCACTGACCTGTGCAAGGTGACATTTTGATGCATTTCTTGTTCAAAGTGATGTCCACTCATTCGTAATACTCCCATCAATGAAACATCGTGACATCTGCACTCCTCTGTCCATCAATGCTTTGAAAGGTCCTGGCATTAACAACATTTTCCTCTCGCATTTAACTTCCCAAAATACATCATTTCACACTTGTTTGGATTAAACTCCATTTTCCACCAACATTGCCAGTCAGAAAATCACTCCTCTACTTCCACGCCAAGCCAAATATGGATCCAATTTAACAACTCACTTGGGTATCCTTTGTGAATCTTTTGAACCATCTTACCCTGAGGGACCTTGTTAAATACTTTCTGAAGTCCTGGTCGGCAAAATCATCTGCCTTATTCACATCGGTCAACTTCATCACCATCAAAAATCTCCGTCAGATTTGTAAAACATAACCTTGCCCCCACAAAGGTGAACTGACTGTCTTTAATATGTCCATGCTTTTCCAGATGTGAGTAAGTCCTGCCCTTAATAATCAGGCATGTGAATTTTCCGCGGATTTCAGCATTTGTAAAATCCATTTTCCGCGCTTTTTGCATAGTATCCGCTTTTTTCACTGTGCCAAATAAACGGAGAAATCGGATCGAAGAAAAGAAAGGAAAAAAAAGATGTATAGACTTGTAATGAACACTAGGGTTCCGCTGGAGGTCGCTAGGGGTTCCACGAGAAATCCCCCCCTGCGTGCCCTGGAAGTCTCCTCGGAAATGTGGCACCTAGGCTGGGCAAGGCTGCCAATCTCAACCTCATCGGGACTTCCACGGCCGATCGATTGGTGGGTTGAATTTACAACCTGCGGCCGGGGCTCTGGAACTCCAGCCCAGCTGGAGCCAGCACATCTATCCCCATAGTCGACTTCCTTGGCCAGCTGGATAAACCAGCACAGCTCTGAAACCAAGAGTGCCAGAAAATCAGTAAATATTAAATTTAAGCGCAAGATTATATAACTAAATTAATTAAGACAGCGTTAAAATATAAAACAGCAGAAAAGCCAATTATCAGCTTTTTGGGCTGATTATCAATTAATGTGCGAATTTACTTCAAACTGTTATTAGTGTACAGTGTCATATTCACGTTATTTTTTAATGACTGTTTTTACTTTAAAATGCACTAAAAGAGACTTGAAACTGGTAATTTTGTGTAAATTTTCAAACCCCCCTTTTTTGTTTGACCCCCGTTGTACACCTTGTGTAAGCGCTCAGCTCTTTTCCTTTTTTTTGACCTCACTCACTTGCCTGAATAATCTGGTTTAGTCCATGCTTTTCCAGATGCAAGTAAGTCCTGCCCCTAATAGTCTGGTTTAGTTCACTTGGGTCACTGTAAGTCAACGTTTCCCTGTGTATCAGGATTTTTACATAATTTCGTGCCTTTTTGTATTTCTTACTAATGGGTACATTTTATGCACATTATCCTGCATAATCTTGTTGAAATCCACATGGTGGTGCAGCGGTAGAGTTGCTGCCTTACAACGCCAGAGACCCGCGTTCGATCCTGACTATGGTTGCTGTCTGTATGGAGTTTGTACGTTCTCTCTGTTACCTGCGTGGGTTTTCTCGGAGATCTTCGGTTTCCTTCCACACTCCAAAGACGTGCAGGTTTGTAGGTTAATTGGCTTGGTGTAAATGTAAATTGTCTGTAGTGTGTGTAGGATAGTGTTCGTGTGCGGGGATCGCTGGTCGGCGTGGACTAGGTGGGCCTGTTTCCAGGCTGTATCGAAACTAAACTAAATCACCTCAATGCCTCTTGCTGTCCTCTTTACACCTCACAAGCACACCTAGTTTTGTATTGTTGATTGAAAGAGATCTATGTGCTTGTTTGGCACTGAGTGGGTTAATGCGATGGCGCAGTTTACAAGGTTTTGCCGTGGAGGTGAGGTAGTGGGGCAGAGTGTGATAGAAGCCAGAGCAACACAGCCCAGGCTACAGCTGTGACAACTCATCTCTTGCAGGTACGGTGGAGAAGCACAGATGCGTTTCCCAGCTGCCATTCAGCAGCCAATGAACGTGGGACCCATCTTCAGCTCCCCACACCCAGGTCAGTATTGCTCCTGAAGAAAGAGACAAAAAGCTGGAGTAACTCAGCGGCTCAGATAGCATCCCTGGTCCCAAGCAAGACTTCAATTGTTCAGCCCATAACCAAGAACTAGGGCCAGGGTTTGAAAATAAGAGATTAATTCCAGTGAAGATAAAGAATGGCAATACATATTTCAGTTCATAAGTTATAGGAGCAGAATTAGGCCATTTCGAAACGTAGAAACATAGAAAATAGGTGCAGGAGGAGGCCATTTGGCCCTTCGAGCCAGCACCAGCATTCATAGTGATCATGGCTGATCATTCACAATCAGTAACCCATGCCTGCCTTCTTCCCGTATCCCTTGGTTCTGCTAGCCCCTAGAGCTCTGTCTAATTCTTTTAAATTCATCCGGTGAATTGGCCTCCACTGCCTTCGGTGGCATTTGGCCCATCAAGTCTACTCCGCCATTCAATCATGGCTGATGTATCTTTCTCTCTCAGCCCCATTCTCTTGCCGTCTCCCCCTCGCCCTGACACCGGTACTAACCAGGATGGTGTGCGTTTCAAAGCAACCATTGGCGCTGATCCCATGCACCAACTTCCATGGAGTCGTTGAACACAGCAAATGGCCTTTTGATCCACAACGTCCACGACAACTATTAACCTGTTCAGTGCCACTCTCGGGTATACTCGGGTCAACGCCAATACTGAAAAAAACTGCAGTGAACAGGAAAAAAACTGCAGGTGCTGGTTTAAATCGAAGGTAGACACAAAATGCTGGAGTAACTCAGCGGGACAGGCAGCACCTCTGGAGAGAAGGAATGGGTGACGTTTCGGGTCGAGACCCTTCTTCAGTTTGAAGAAGGGTCTTGACCCGAAACGTCACCCATTCCTTCTCTCCTGAGATGCTGCCTGTCCTGCTGAGTTACTCCAGCATTTTCAAGATTCAATTTATTATCACATATACCAATTAAGGTACAGTGAAATTTGAGTTACAAAACAGGCATAATAAGTAAAAAGCAACAAGACAGACACACAGCCACATAAAATAAAATTTAACCATAGACATCTACCACAGTGCATTCCACATTCCTCGCTGTGAGGAAACATAGAAACATAGAAAATAGGTGCAGGAGTAGGCCATTCGGCCCTTCGAGCCTGCACCGCCATTCAATATGATCATGGCTGATCATCCAACTCAGTATCCCGCACCTGCCTTCTCTCCATACCCCCTGATCCCTTTAGCCACAAGGGCCACATCTAACTCCCTCTTAAATATAGCCAATGAACTGGCCTCAACTACCTTCTGTGGCAGAGAATTCCACAGATTCACCACTCTCTGTGTGAAAAAACCCTTCTCATCTCGGTCCTAAAAGACTTCCCCCTTATCCTTAAACTGTGACCCCTTGTTCTGGACTTCCCCAACATCGGGAACAATCTTCCTGCATCTAGCCTGTCCAACCCCTTAAGAATTTTGTACGTTTCTATAAGATCCCCCCTCAATCTTCTAAATTCCAGCGAGTACAAGCCGAGTCTATCCAGTCTTTCTTCATATGAAAGTCCTGCCATCCCAGGAATCAATCTGGTGAACCTTCTCTGTACTCCCTCTATGGCAAGAATGTCTTTCCTCAGATCAGGAGACCAAAACTGTACGCAATACTCCAGGTGTGGTCTCACCAATGCCCTGTACAACTGCAGCAGAACCTCCCTGCTCCTATACTCAAATCCCCTCGCTATGAATGCCAACATACCATTCGCTTTCTTCACTGCCTGCTGCACCTGCATGCCTACTTTCAATGACTGGTGTACCACGACACCCAGGTCTCGCTGCATCTCCCCTTCTCCTAATCGGCCGGCCACCATTCAGATAATAGTCTGCTTTCCTGTTCTTGCCACCAACGTGGATAACCTCACATTTATCCACATTATACTGCATCTGCCATGCATTTGCCCACTCACCTAACCTATCCAAGTCACGTTGCAGCCTCCTAGCATCCTCCTCACAGCTAACACTGCCCCCCAGCTTCGTGTCATCCGCAAACTTGGAGATGTTGCATTCAATTCCCTCGTCCAAATCATTAAGGAATTCCCTCGTCCAAATCTCCCTCCCTCTCTCCTCTCCCCCCCTCTCCTCTCCCTCCCCTCTCTCTCTCTCCCCTCCTCTCTCTCTCTCCCCTCCCCTCTCTCTCTCCCCTCCCCTCTCCCCCCCCCCTCTCTCTCCCCCCTCTTCCCCTGTCTGTATTTCTCTTTCTTCACCTCCCCATTCCCCCTCAGGTCCTACGGTGCCTCCTGGGAAGGCAAAAGACATTTTGTCTCTACCTTTGCAGGGAACAGATTGAGTATCCATCTCCAAAACGTCATCTGTCCATTTCCTCCACGGATGTTGCCTGACCCGCTCAGTTCCCCCGGCACTTTGTGTTTTGCTGATGATTCCAGATCTGCAGTCTTGTATCTCCGTACCCATCTCTGCTCATCCCATTTATCAGCACTTGCTTCATAACCTTGCCGACTCTAGTATTTGTACAGATACTTCTTAAATGTTGAGAGTATGTTTCTCCAGGTTTAAGGTGAGTGGGGAAAGAATTAAAGGGGATCTGAGGGGCAACTTTTTCATGCATATGGGGTGTGGAAATGGATTGAGTGTCAGAGGCAAGGGGAAATACAATGTTTAAAAGGCATTTGGACAAGTACATGGATTTAAAAAGTTTTGAGAGATATGGGACAAATGGGTCTATCACACAAACTGGTCAGGATGATATTTTTAAGTCATCCCTGATAATTGATTAGACTAAGCTTGACCAGTTTTCTAACCAGACTCTGACTCCATGTTGACCCTAAATGACACCTCTCTCTCTCCCTCTCCCTCTCCCTCTCCCTCTCCCTCTCCCTCTCCCTCTCCCTCTCCCTCTCCCTCTCCCTCTCCCTCTCCCTCTCCCTCTCCCTCTCCCTCTCCCTCTCCCTCTCCCTCTCCCTCTCCCTCTCCCTCTCCCTCTCCCTCTCCCTCTCCCTCTCCCTCTCCCTCTCCCTCTCCCTCTCCCTCTCCCTCTCCCTCTCCCTCTCCTCCCCCGTCTCTCTCTCTCTTCTCCCCCCCTCCCCTCTCCCCTCTCTCCTCTCCTCTCCCCTCTCCTCTCCCCTTCCCCTCCTCTCCCTCCCCTCTCTCTCTCTCCCCTCCCCTCTCCCCCCCTCCCTCTCCCCCCTCTCTCTTCCCCTGTCTGTATTTCTCTTTCTTCACCTCCCCATTCCCCCTCAGGTCCTACGGTGCCTCCTGGGAGTCCGTTCCTCAGCCCATGTCTATCAGCCATGCAAGCTTCAGGTACAGTTTAAATTGTCAACTGATCACTGCTATACAATGTCTTCACTCCTCTCATTTGTTTATCACACCCTTCATTTGTGTTCCCAGCCCCCTGTCCCCATTTGCCCGTCCACCTCTTCGGTACACCCCTCCCCCGCCGCAGTCTGCCCCCACCCCCTTTCCAATATCTCTGGCCCCCAGGTTCTCATGTGTGGTCGGTTTGCTTGTGTCTCCATGATTTGTGTTACTTTGCAGTTTTGAAGCCTGTGGGAATGTCAACGCCTCTCTTCTCTCCCGGGAGCATCTCACACTATGCCGGTGTTCCTCAGCCCCAGATCCCCACCATGTCTGGCCCAGAAGTCGTGTTTTCCGGAAAGCATAATGGGATCTGCATTTACTTCACCAGGATCACAGGGTATGTGTCTGAGCTTACTTACAAATGTATCAAGCAGTCAAGAGTGCTTTATCGTCCCAGATAGAACAATGACATTCTTATTTGCAGCAGCACAGCAGAATATGTAACATGGAAACACAGAAAATAGGTGCAGGAGGAAGCCATTCGGCCCTTCGAGCCATTCAATATGATCATGGCTGATCATCCACAATCACTACCCCATTCCTGCATTTTCATCGTGATTCCGTTAGCCCTAAGAGCTATGTAAACATAGTACACTCTAAACAATATAATGAAAGAGAAAAAAAAGTTCAGTGTGTATATGCACACACACCTATTCACATAAAAATGAACAATAATAGTGCAAAAAGATAAAACCAATGCCCCCAACTCTATGTAGTTCAGAGCTTATTTGAACTTGTAGTGTTTAATAGCCTAATGGCTGTCAGGAAGAAGCTATTCCTGAATCTGGACCTCACAGTTTGCAGACCCCTGTACCTTCTTCCCGATGGCAGGGATGAAATGAGTGTGTGGCCAGGGGGGTGTGGGTCAGTGAGTGTGTGGCCAGGGGGGGTGTGGGTCAGTGAGTGTGTGGGTCAGTGAGTGTGTGGGTCAGTGAGAGTGTGGGTCAGTGAGTGTGTGGGTCAGTGAGTGTGTGGGTCAGTGAGTGTGGGTCAGTGAGTGTGGTCAGGGTGGTGTGGGTCAGTGAGAGTGTGGCCAGGGGGGTGTGGGTCAGTGAGTGTGTGGGTCAGTGAGTGTGTGGCCAGGGGGGTGTGGGTCAGTGAGTGTGTGGGTCAGTGAGTGTGTGGGTCAGTGAGTGTGGGTCAGTGAGTGTGGGTCAGTGAGTGTGGGTCAGTGAGTGTGGTCAGGGTGGTGTGGGTCAGTGAGAGTGTGGCCAGGGGGGTGTGGGTCAGTGAGTGTGTGGGTCAGTGAGTGTGGCCAGGGGGGTGTGGGTCAGTGAGTGTGTGGGTCAGTGAGTGTGGGTCAGTGAGTGTGTGGGTCAGTGAGTGTGTGGGTCAGTGAGTGTGTGGGTCAGTGAGTGTGGTCAGGGTGGTGTGGGTCAGTGAGTGTGTGGGTCAGTGAGTGTGTGGGTCAGTGAGTGTGTGGGTCAGTGAGTGTGTGGGTCAGTGAGTGTGTGGCCAGGGGGGTGTGGGTCAGTGAGTGTGGGTCAGTGAGTGTGTGGGTCAGTGAGTGTGGGTCAGTGAGAGTGGGTCAGTGAGTGTGTGGGTCAGTGAGAGTGGGTCAGTGAGTGTGTGGGTCAGTGAGTGTGGGTCAGTGAATGTGTGGTCAGGGGGGTGTGGGTCAGTGAGTGTGTGGGTCAGTGAGTGTGTGACCAGGGGGGTGTGGGTCAGTGAGTGTGTGGGTCAGTGAGTGTGTGGCCAGGGGGTTGTGGGTCAGTGAGTGTGTGGGTCAGTGAGTGTGTGGCCAGGGGGGTGTGGGTCAGTGAGTGTGTGGGTCAGTGAGTGTGTGGCCAGGGGGTTGTGGGTCAGTGAGTGTGTGGGTCAGTGAGTGTGTGGCCAGGGGGGTGTGGGTCAGTGATGATGCTGGCTGCCTTTTGAGGCAGCGACTCCTGTAAATCCCTTCTATGATGGAGAGGTCAGAACCCATGATGCACCGGGCAGTGTTCACCATATGGCCACTCAGTTCTTCAATATGAAAAGCACACCTCCTCCCACCAATTTTGCATCCTACCACATGGGACCTTGTCAAAGGTCCAGTTGACAGCGTCAACTGCCTTGCCCTTATCATCTGAAGAAGGGTCTCGACCCAAGACGTCACCCATTCCTTCTCTCCAGTGATGCTGCCTGTCCCGCTTAGTTACTCCAGCATTTTGTGTCAATCTTTTCCCTTTGTCACTTGTTCAAAAAAACTCAATTAACTTTGTGACAGGTGATCTCCCAGGAACAAAGCCATGCTGACTATCTCTCATCAGTCTTCATCTTACCAAGTCCTTGTCTACTCTTCTGGTAGATTATGTCTCTCAGAATTCTTTGCAGTAATGTACTCACCACTGATGTTTGGCCAATCGGCCTGTATATCCTAGACTTCTCCCTGTTGTCCTTGAATAAAAGCACATTAGCCCCCCTCCAGTCTGGTAATTCATCTTCATGAGGCTACATTGGAATATTGCGTACAGGTCTCAATTCCTTATCTGTGGAAAGATGTCATCTCATCTGCCTGAACATGATCCATATCCTTCCATTCTCAACATATCTGTGTACCTGTCTAAACGCCTCTCTGTCTCTGCTTCTTCCACCAGCCCTGGCAGTATATTGCAGTATATTGCAGGCATCAATCGCCCTCTGTGTAAAAATAAAATAAACACGCCCTGTACATCACCATTAAACTTTGCCCTGCTTACCTGACAGCTATGCCTTCTAGCATTTTGCCATATTCATCCTGGGAAAAAAAGACTCCCAACAGTCTATGCCTTTCATCATTTTATATACTTCTATCAGATCTCCCCTCAGCATCTGCCGTTCCAGAGAAAACAGTCCACGCTTCTGCAACGCATAGCACATAATCTTCGCAGGATTCTGATAAATGTCTTCTTCACCATCTCCAGAGCTCCTGGTCCTTCCTGTAATGGAGTTACCAGAATTGCACACTACACTCCGTATGCAGCTTAACCAAAGTCTTATAAAGCTGTATCACACAATTAAGTTTGTAAGACACGATCTGCTGTGTGCAAAGCCATGCTGACTGTCTCCAATTACCCCCATTACCTTGCAAATGGGGAGTAAATCATATCCCAAAGAATCCTCTAAGACTGTGGCCCCTGGTTCTGGTACATTTTTCCTGCATCTAGCTTGTCCAGTCCTTTTATAATTTTATATGTCTCTATAAGATCCCCCCTCATCCTTCTAAACTCCAGTGAATACAAGCCTAGTCTTTTCAATCTTTCCTCCTATGACAGTCCCGCCATCCCGGGATCAATCTCGTGAACCGACGCTGCACTGCCTCAATTACAAGGATGCCCTTCCTCAAATTGGGGGACCAAAACTGTACACAATACATGTTAGAAGATTGTACACAAATCGTGACTGGGGTGGATTCCTGAGTTGGGATGATTGGTGTAACTTCCCCATTGCTGACGTGAGGCTCACCGGCTAACAATGACTTAAATTTTCATTTAGAAGCATTTAGACAGGTACATTAATAGGATAGGTTTAGACGGATATGGGCCAAACGTACTTAGATATGATAGGTATGATAGGTTTAGAGGGACTGTAGATGGGCCATGTTGGTCGTGTGGGCAACTTGGGCCGAACGGCCTGTTTCCACGCTGTATGACTATGACGCTCATCTTCCCTTCCTAAGGAAGGGAACCAGAGGAACATCATTGGCTACTCTCCAGTCCTCTAGGACCTCTCCTTTTACTAGAAAGTTGCAATGATCTTCATCTCGGCCTCTGCAATCTCCGCTCTTGTTTCTCTTTATAACCTGGGGTAGATCCCATCAGGTCCTGGGGATTTATCCAGCTTGATGCTCTTCAATACAATACAATACAATACAATACAATATATCTTTATTGTCATTGTACCCAGGGGTACAACGAGATTGGGAATGCGCCTCCCATACGATGCACTAATTTAGGTAATTTAGACAGCAGCAACCCAACGAAACGAACAGTTGTAACAGTTTTGGACAGGGTAAAGTGCAAGTTGATCTATGCGTTGTGGCCATCCGGCTCAGCAGGACCGGTTCATAGCAGCTATGGCCCTGGGTATGAAGCTGTTCCTGAGTCTGGAGGTGCGGGCATAGAAGGCCTTGTATCGTCTGCCCGATGGAAGGAGTTCGAACAGACTGTTGCAGGGGTGTGAAGAGTCTTTGTGGATGCTGGTGGCTTTTCTGAGGCATCGTGTGTTGTAGATGCCCTCCAAGTCTGGTAGCTGTGTTCCGATGGCCCTCTGAGCTCTATGGACTACCCGCTGTAGAGCTTTCCTTTCTGCCTCCGTGCAGCTGAGGTACCACACAGGGATTCCATGCGTTAGGATGCTCTCTATGGTGCAGCGGTAGAAGGTCGTCAGCAGCTGTTGGGGTAGACCAGACTTTTTCAGTGTTCTTAAGTAGAACAGTCTTTGTTGTGCCTTCTTGACCAGCGCAGCAGTGTTATTGGACCATGTTAGGTCCTCCGAAATGTGAGTGCCCAGAAACTTGAAGCTGGACACTCTCTCCACACTGACCCCATTGATAGAGATCGGGGCATATTCCCCGTTATGTGACCTACGGAAGTTGATGATCAGCTCCTTGGTCTTGGTGGTATTTAGGGACAGGTTGTTATCCGAGCACCAGTCCGCCAGGTTCTGCACCTCCGCTCTATAGTTTGTTTCATCCCCGTTGATGATCAGCCCGATCACCGTTGTGTCATCTGCAAACTTGACAATGGTGTTGGTGTCGAATGCAGGAACACAGTCGTGTGTGAAGAGGGAGTAGAGCATGGGGCTCAGAACACAGCCCTGTGGTGTGCCGGTACTCAGGGTGATAGTGGAGGACAGGTGCGGGCCCATTCTCACTGCCTGCGGTCGTTCCAGCAGGAAGTCCAGGATCCAGTCACATAATGACGAGCTAAGGCCTAGCTGGTGGAGTTTGGTGATGAGCTTGGTGGGGATGACCGTGTTGAAGGCGGAGCTATAGTCTATGAATAGCATCCTCACGTACGTGCCCTGTCTCTCTAGGTGAGTCAGGACAGTGTGAAGAGCCAGAGAGATGGCGTCCTCTGTAGATCTATTTGCCCTGTATGCAAATTGATGTGGGTCCAGTGAGTCAGGGATGCTGGATTTGATGTGTGAGAGGACTAGCCTCTCAAAGCACTTCATGACAATCGGCGTTAGGGCAACCGGGCGGTAGTCGTTCAGGTTGGAGATCTTTGCTTTTTTCGGCACCGGAACTATGATAGCCGACTTCAGGCACTTGGGGACCGTAGCCAGAGATAATGACAGGTTAAAGATCCTGGTGAATACCTCAGCCAGCTGTTCAGCACAGTCCTTCAGTACCCTTCCTTGAACACCATCCGGTCCTGCAGCCTTGCGTGGGTTGACCCTTTGCAGAGCGCGTTGTACCTCCTGTGTGCTCAGTTGCAAGACCTGTCCCACCGCCTCGGCTGGGGTTCTTTCACTCAAGGTGGTTTTGCCAGTTTCAAAGCGGGCAAAGAAGGTGTTAAGCTCAAGAGGCCCAAACCACCATCACCTTGATCACAGACATAGTAATATTCTCAAAGCTGATCTCGCTGTCCTCCATGTCCTTCACATTTGTGAACACAGATGCAAAGTACTTGTTTAGTACCTCGCCTACATCCTCTGACGCCAAGCTCAATTTCAAGAGTCGAGAGTCAAGAGTCCTAAAACAATGAAATTCTTACTTGTAGCAGCACAACTGAAATGTAACATAGTATTCTGTAAAAACCCATAATAAACAACAAAAAAATTCAGTATGTATATGTATTAAAAAAAACAAACAGACGAATAAATAACCAATAATAGTTCACTCGTTCCTTTATCCTCAGGCAATCCCACCTTCTCCTTGGTCACCTTCTTATTTTTAATGTATGTTTAAAAGCCTTGTGTTTTTCTTTAATCCGACTCGCTATAGACAATTTATGGACTCTTTTGGCTCATCTGGTCATCTGAATCAAGGGAATGTAATGTAATGTAATGGCTCTACTGGAATTCTGGACAGTGAGGAAAACTGTCTGAGTACACAGTGAGATGAAGATCAGCTCCAGAAAGGAGGGCAGTGCAGTTGATGTGGTGTGATGGTTCCACGTTGAGACTGGCCTGAGAGGTTGTAGTCCCTGGGGGTAGAGGACAAGTTGGCAAATTGGAGCCAAAATTAGCTTGTTAACAGATTTACCACATGGAACAGTGGCATGACCCTTAACGTTTGTTGTCCTATGTTATCAATTTGGAGGTATGATCAATATTTGCAGATGATCAGCAGGTCAGGCACAGGAGAACTCAGATGGGTGACGTTTTGGGACGGGACCCTTCAGACTCGAGTAACCCTTGCCCCCCTTCTCAAATAAAACCTGGCAACCTGTATATTGTCTCAGTGGACCATTGCTGAACATTTTGTACCCAAGCTAAGATTGTACTTATGTATAATATACTTTACGGAACTGTGTAGAAAAAATGTTCCCGATGTTGGGGAAGTCCAGAACCGGGGGTCACAATTTAAGAATAAGGGGTCGGCCATTTAGGACTGAGATGGGGAAAAACCTTTTCTCCCAGAGAGTTGTGAATCTGTGGAATTCTCTGCCACAGAAGGCAGTGGAGACCAATTCACTGGATGTTTTCAAGAGAGAGTTAGATTTGGTCTTCGGGCTAACGGAATCAATGAATATGGGGAGAAAGCAGGAAGGGATACTGATTTTGGATAATCAGCCATGATCATATTGAATGACGGTGCTGGCTGGAAGGGCCAAATGGCCTACTCCTGCACCTATTTTCTATGTTTCTATGATTTGAAAATAGTAATATTGTTTATCGGTGTCTTTGGCTTCTGCATGATATGGGTTAGTTTGTAAAATGGTCGTTGCCAGATGTAATTTAATTCGGAAAAGTGAGGTGGTTTAAGAACTAATAAGGATAGGATGCACATAATAAAGTCCAAAGATCTCTGAACATGGCGGTCTAGTAGGTGAACTAGGCCAAAAGGCTATTTGTCTTATTAGTCAAGGGTTTTGAGACAAGTTTATAAATTTTAGTTCAGCCACAATCGTAGTAGTGTGTGCAATCCTGGTAGCCGCGCAACAGGAAAGACACACGTGCATTGGAGAGCTGACAGGAAATTCTCAAGAATACAAGAAGGTGGTAACAGGAGTAGGGCCTCAGGCCATCAAACCTATCCCACCACTGAATATAGACACAAAATGCTGGAGTAACTCAGCGGCTCAGGCAGCATCTCTGCAGAGAAGGAATGGGTGATGTTTCCGGTCGAGACCCTTCTTCAGAAGGATCTTTGGACCCTCTCCAAATTTGAGGAAGGACATTCTTGCGAGAAACATAGAAACATAGAAAACAGGTGCAGGCGGAGGCCATTCGGCCCTTCGAGCCAGCACCGCCATCCATTATGATCATGGCTGATCATCCACAATCAGTAACCTGTGCCCAACCTCTCCCCATATCCCTTGATTCCACTAGACCCCAGAGCTCTATCTAACTCTCTTAAATTCATCCAGTGATTTGGCCTCTGCCCTCTGTGGCAGAGCATTCCACAAATTCACAACTCTCTGGGTGAAAAAGTTCCCTCTCACCTCATTTTAAATGGCCTCCCCTTTATTCTAAGACTGTGGCCCCTGGTTCTGGACTCTCCCAACATTGGGTACATTTTTCCTGCATCTAGCTTGTCCAGTCCTTTTATAATTTTATATGTCTCTATAAGATCCCCCCTCATCCTTCTAAACTCCAGTGAATACAAGCCTAGTCTTTTCAATCTTTCCTCCTATGACAGTCCCGCCATCCCAGGGATCAATCTCGTGAACCTATGCTGCACTGCCTCAATTACAAGGATGTCCTTCCTCAAATTAGGAGACCAAAACTGTACACAATACATGTTAGAAGATTGTACACAAATCGTAACTGGGGTGGATTCCTGAGTTGGGATGATTGGTGTATTATTGTCATGTGTTCTGAGATACAGTGAAAGGTTTTATGTGCTATCCAGTCAATCTACCATTTTTTAGTACAATTCTCCCATTCTTAAGAACAACAGCGCAAGGAGAAAAATACCGTAATGCAGATTACACCGATCAGCCAAAAGATTGTGACCACTGACAGGCGAAGTGAATAACATTGATTATCTTGTTACAATGGCACCTGTCAAGGGGTGGGATATATTAGGCAGCTAGTGAACAGTCAGTTCTTGAAGTTGATGTGTTGGATGCAGGAGAGATGGGCAGGAGTAAAACCTGAGCGACTTTGACAAGGGCCAAATTGTTATGGCCAGACGACTGGGTCAGAGCATCTCTGAAACGGCAAGGCTTGTGGGGTGCTCCCGGTCAGCAGTGGTGAGTACCTACCGACAGTGGTCCGAGGAGGGACAAACCACAAAACAGCGACAGGGTGTTGGGCGCCCAAGGCTCATCGATGCTCGTGGGCAACGAAGGCTATCCCGTCTGGTCCGACAGAAGGTCGACTGTGGCACGAGTCACAGAAAACTTTAATGATGGTCACGGGAGGAATGTGTCACAATACACAGTGCATCGCACGCTGCTGCGTATGGGGCTGCACACGGAGGACCAACAGCATATTAGGCAGGTGGTCATAATGTTTTGGCTCATCAGGTCATAATGGCGTATAGTGTTACAATGTTTTAGTGTTACAGCAAGCATGCCGTTGATATTTCAGGAACATTTGGGACAGCAGTATTGTGATGGAACAGACAATGCAGTATTGCAGGCAGCAGGCAGTACTGGTGAGTACACATTTTAAAGGGACTTGCGATGGGAAGCTGTGTATTAATGCACGTACTGAGAAACAATGAAACATCTTGTTTTGCCTGCTGATCAGTCAAATCATATGCAGGAGTACAATAAAAGAATACAAGCACACCAGGTCATGCAATGAGGAAAGTAAACTGCAAAATATTGTGTAACAGCTACAGAGAAAGAGCTATCATTAAGAGCTCTATCTAACTCTGTCTTGAAAGCATCCAGAGAATTGGCCTCCACCGCCTAATCAGGCAGAGAATTCCACAGCTTCACAACTCTGAGTGAAAAAGGTTTTCCCTCATCTCCATTCTAAATGGCCTACCCCTTATTCTTAAACTATGGCCCCTGGTTCGGGACTCCCCCAACATCGGGAACATGTTTCTTGCCTCTAACGTGTCCAATCCCTTAATAATCTCATTTGTTTCAATGAGATCCCCTCTCATCCTAAATTCCAGAGTATACAAGCCCAGTCGCTCCAGTCTTTCAACATACGGAAATCCCGCCATTCCGGGAATTAACCTCGTGAACCTGCGCTGCACACCCTCAATAGTAATAATGTCCTTCCTCAAATTTGGAGACCAAAACTGCACACAATACTCCAGATGTGGCTCACTAGCGCCCTGTACAACTGCAGAAAGACCTCTTTGCTCCTATACTCAACTCCTCTTGTTATGAAGGCCAACATTCCATTGGCTTTCTTCACTGCCTGCTGTACCTGCATGCTTACTTTCAGTGACTGAGAACTAGGACACCCAGATCTCATTGTACTTCCCCTTTTCGTAACTTGACATCATTCATATAATAATCTTCCTGCATCCTCATAGCATCTTCCTCACAGCTCACACTGCCACCCAGCTTTGTGTCGCCTGCAAATTTGCTAATGTTGCTTTTAATCCCTTCATCCAAGTCATTAATGTATATTGTAAATAGCTGCGGTCCCAGCACCAAACCTTGCGGTACCCCACTAATCGCTGACCGCCATTCTGAAAGGGACCCGTTTATCCCAACTCTTTGTTTCCTGTCTGCCAACCAATTTTCGATCCATATCAGCACCCTACCCCCAATACCATGTGCTCTAATTTTGCCCACTAATCTCCTATGTGGGACCTTATCAAAGGCTTTCTGAAAGTCCAGGTACACTACATCCACTGGCTCTCCCTTGTCCATTTTCCTAGTTACATCCTTGGGCGGCACGGTGGCGCAGCGCTACAGTTGCTGCCTTACAGCGAATGCAGCGCCGGAGACTCAGGTGCGATCCTGACTACAGGCGCCGTCTGTACGGAGTTTGTACGTTCTCCCCGTGACCTGCGTAGGTTTTCTCCGAGATCTTCGGTTTCCTCCCACACTCCAAAGACGTACAGGTATGTAGGTTAATTGGCTGGGCAAATGTAAAAATTGTCCCTAGTGGGTGTAGGATAGTGTTAGTGTGCGGGGATCGCTGGGCGGCGCGGACCCGGTGGGCCGAAGGGCCTGTTTCTGTGCTGTATCTCTAAATCTAAAAAAAAAATCCTCTAAAAATTCCAGAAGATTAGTCAAGCATGATTTCCCCTTCATAAATCCATGCTGACTTGGAACGATCCTGTTACTGCTATCCAAACGTTCTGCAGTTTCTTATTGTATAATTGACTCCAGCATCTTCCCCACCACCGATGTCAGCCTAACTGGTCTATAATTTCCTGTTTTATCTCTCCCTCCTTTCTTAAAAAGTGGGATAACATTAGCTACCCTCCAATCCACAGGAACTGATCCTGAATCGAGAGAACATGAAAATGATCACCAATACGTCCACGATTTCTAGAGCCACTTCCTTAAGTACCCTGGGATGCAGACCATCAGGCCCTGGGGATTTATCAGCCTTCAGTCCCATCAGTCTGCCCAACACCATTTCCTGCCTAATCTGAATTTCCTTCAGTTTTTCCATCATCTTAGGATCTCTGGCCACTAGAACATCTGGGAGATTGTTTGTGTCCTCCTTAGTGAAGACAGATCCAAAGTACCGGTTCAACTCGTTGTTCCTCATAATAAATTCACCTGCTTCTGTCTTCAAGGGACCCACATTTGTCCTAAATATTTTTTTCCTCTTCACATACCTAAAGAAGCTTTTACTATCCTCTTTTATATTATTGGCTAGCTTACCTTCTTATCTCATCTTTTCTCCCCGTATTGCCTTTTTAGTTATCTTCTGATGCTCTTTAATACAGTCCCAATCCTCTGGCTTCCTGCTCATCTTTGCTATGTTATAGTACTTCTCTTTTATTTTTATACTGTCCTTGACTTCCCTTGTCAGCCACGGTCGCCTCTTACTCCCCTTAGAATCTTTCTTCCTCTTTGGAATGAACTGATCCTGCACCTTCTGTATTATTCCCAGAAATACCTGCCATTGTTGTTCCACCGTCTTCTCTGCTAGGGTCTCTTTCCAGTCAACTCTGGCCAGCTCCTCCCACATGCCTCCATAACTGTTCAACTGTAGCGCTGACACTTCCGATTTTCCCTTCTATCTCTCAAATTCTAGATTAAAACTTATCATATTATGATCATTACCTCCTAATGGCTCTTTTACCTTGAGTTCCCTTTTCAAATCCACAATTTGCAATTACGCAACACTACATCCAGAATTGCCTTCTCCCTGGTAGGCTCCAGTACAAGCTGCCCTAAGAATCCATCTCGGAGGCACTCCACATTTAAAGTAGGCTCCCAACCCAGATATGCAACCCAGGAACCAGATATGCATCTCCCGTACATTTTCAAAGAATGCCCACGCACTTTTCACAAAATTCCATTTAACCACTTTTAAAATTAAATTTCTTAATACTGCTATTAGTAAACTGGAAGTCAATCCAGTTTATGCCTTGTTACCATGAAGCTTGGTTTTCAAGTAACCCGGGCAAGATGTTACATTTCAAAACTCTCAAGTACTTACTGACTTGTCAGTGATTTCAGCGAAAATTAGGACGCCGGAGAAGCATTGACAGCGTGGAAATTTCACGATGTTTCCGAAGACGGTATAATCTCGACCTGACTCGGCATTGTCGTCGGGTACAGTCGCCGGTAGTCGCCTAAAAAATTGCCTAAGTGGGACAGGCCCTTAACTCTTCAAACTCACGTTGCAGAACCTCCTTCCTCTTCCTCCCGATGTCATTTGTGCCCACAGCATGGAAGCAGGCTATTTGGCCAATGTCCTTGGTGACCAAGATGACTATTGATGTAAATCCCATTTTCCCGCACATAGTTCATTTCTCTCTCAAACTTTCTTATCAATGAATCTGTCCAAATGTCGTTTAAATATTGCTATTGTACCTGCATCGATTCTTCCTCGAACAGCTCGTTACATATACGCACCCATCTGAGGAAAAGGCGCCCCTCAGGTTCCTATTAAATCTTTCCTCTCCCATTTTCAGCCAACTAGGAGTTTAAGACTCCCCATGCCTGGGGCAAGACTGACCATCTGCCCGATCTGCCCGTGTGTGGACAGGGACAATGAGACCCGCCCAGAGTGGCCAATTTCACACATGTTTAGGTTAGAGATACAGTGTGGAAACAAGCCCTTCAGCCCACCGGGTCCGTGCCGACCAGCGATCCCCGCACACTTATACTATCCTACACACACTAGGGAAAATTTACATTTTTACCAAGCTAATTAACCTACAAAACTATATGCCTTTGTAGTGTGGGAGGAAACCAAAGATCTCGGAGAAAACCCACGTGGTCATGAGGAGAATGTACAAACTCCATACAGATAAGCACCCGTAGTCAGGATAGAACCTGCTTCCCTGGTGCTGTAAGGCCGCAGCTCTCCCCACCTGTGTGCAGTTGTTTTTCTGTGAGTTTTTCACCTTGCTGACTGGCTTTTCTTCTGTAGTTGGAGAGCAGCGTTACTGCCAAGATTCTGGCCAATGTTCTGCTGGAACTCAATGGATTGCGGGAATTCCTGGACAGGAACTCTCAGTTTGGGTCGGGAACTCTGGGAATCGCGAGGTAAGATCAATGTGAAGCAGAGGCTGCTTATCTTGAATTAGACAGAATGTGCAACATGGGAGACGAGCCATTCACCTGGTCCCAACAGTTTAAGGCATCCTCTTTACATCCGTTAATGCTTTTGTATCTTCTCTTAAAAGTATCGGTTCAGTTAAGTTTTAATTTAGTTTAGGGATACTGCGCGGAAACAAGTCCTTTGGCCCACCGAGTTAGCACCGACCAGCGATCCCCGCAAATTAGCATTATCCTACACACATCTCTCTCTCTTGCCCCGCGCCTCCCTCTCTCTCTCTCTCTCTCTCTCTCTCTCCCCCCTCTCCCTCTCCCTCCCTCTATCCTCACGTGCTCTGGTCTCTGCCTCGCTCTTCTTTGAACATTCTGATACTGAAAGAACTCTTTATCTCCTCACCTTCTCCTGATTGTTTGGAAGCGTCTTTGTCGGATGTCTTTGCCCGGTACTCCACCTGTCACCCTCATTGCCATCACCAAGAGCTCCGTACTGACAGTAGATTGAACACAGCAGGGGCAGCTGTCCACTGTGACACAGACGTGATGTGTGACTGCTTTTCCAGTTTCAGTGCTTCCAACGTGCCCCAGCGGCTGTTAGGGTTCATGCGCCCTGACGGAGGCTCACAGCAAGTCCAACAGGAGTTGCAGAGGAAGTTCCACAGTGAGTAGCTTCAATTCGTCCCAACAGTTGAATAACTATAACACATCTTATGCCTGCGGTATTTACCTGATCCACATTACGTTTTGTATCATAACTGCAGGCTATGATATTTATTGTAATGGTAGACACAAAATGCTGGAGTAACTCAGTGGGACAGGCAGCATCTCGGGAGACAAGGAATGGGTGACGTTTTGGGTCGAGACCCTTCAGTCTGATGTCAGGAGAGGGGGCGGGACAAAGATAGGGTGTCGTCGGAGACAGGAAGACTAGTGGGAGAACTGGGAAGAGGGAGGGGATAGAGAGGGAAAGCAGGGAGTATCTGAAGTTAGAGAAGTCAATGTTCATACTGCTGGGGTGTAAACTACCCAAGCGAAATATGAGGTGCTGTTCCTCCAATTTGCGCTGGGCTTCACTCTGACAATGGAGGAGGCTCAGGACAGAAAGGTCAGACTGGGAGTGGGAGGGGGTGTTGAAGTGTTGAGCCACCGGGAGATCAACTAGGTTAACATAGAAACATAGAAACATAGAAAATAGGTGCAGGAGTAGGCCATTCGGCCCTTCGAGCCTGCACCGCCATTCAATATGATCATGGCTGATCATCCAGCTCAGTAACCTGTACCTGCCTTCTCTCCATACCCCCTGATCCCTTTAGCAAAAAGGGCCACATCTAACTCCCTCTTAAATATAGCCAATGAACTGGCCTCAACTACCTTCTGTGGCAGAGAATTCCACAGACTCACCACTCTCTGTGTGAAGAAATGTTTTCTCATCTCGGTCCTAAAAGACTTCCCCCTTATCCTTAAGCTGTGACCCCTGGTTCTGGACTCCCCCAACATCGGGAACAATCTTCCCGCATCTAGCCTCTCCAACCCCTTAAGAATTTTATATGTTTCTATAAGATCCCCCCTCAGTCTTCTAAATTCCAGCGAGTACAAGCCCAGTCTATCCAGTCTTTCCTCATATGAAAGTCCCGCCATCCCAGGGATCAATCTGGTGAACCTTCTCTGTACTCCCTCTAAGGCAAGAACGTCTTTCCTCAGGTTAGGAGACCAAAACTGCACACAATACTCCAGGTGCGGTCTCACCAAGGCCCTGTACAACTGCAGCAGAACCTCCCTGCTCCTAAACTCAAATCCTCTTGCTGTGAATGCCAACATACCATTCGCTTTCTTCACTGCCTGCTGCACCTGCATGTTTGCTTTCAATGACTGGTGCACCATGACACCCAGGTCACGTTGCATCTCCCCTTCTCCCAATCGGTCACCATTCAGGTAATACTCTGCTTTCCTGTTCTTGCCGCCAAAGTGGATAACCTCACATTTATCCACATTATATTGCATCTGCCATGCATTTGCCCACTCGCTTATCTATCCAAGTCACTCTGCAGCCTCCTAGCATCCTCCTCGCAGCTAACACTGCCACCCAGCTTCGTGTCATCCGCAAACTTAGAGATGTTGCATTCAATTCCCTCGTCCAAATCATTAATATACACTGTAAATAACTGGGGTCCCAGCACTGAGCCTTGCGGTACCCCACTAGTCACTGCCTGCCATTCCGAAAAGGACCCGTTTATTCCTACTCTTTGCTTCCTGTCCGCCAACCAATTTTCTATCCACCTCAACACTGAACCCTCAATACCGTGTGCTTTAAGTTTGTACACCAATCTCCTATGTGGGACCTTGTCGAAGGCCTTCTGAAAGTCCAGATATAACACATCGACTGGTTCTTCCTTATCCACTCTACTAGTTACATCCTCGAAAAATTCTATAAGATTCGTCAGACATGATTTGCCTTTGGTCGGACTGAGCGGAGGTGTTGAGCGAAACGATCGCCGGGCCTGCGCTTAGTCTCACCAATGTAGAGAGGTTGACATCTGGAACAGCGGATACAATAGATGATGTTGGAGGAGGTGCAGGTGAACCTCTGCCTCACCTGGAAAGACTGTCGGGGTCCTGGGATGGAGTTGAGGGGGGAGGCAAACGGACAGGTGTGGCATCTCTTGCGGTTGCAGGGGAAAGTACCTGTGGAGGGGGTGGTTTGGGTGGGAAGGGACTAGTTGACCAGGGAGTTTCGGACGGAACGGTCTCTGGAAAGCAGAAAAGGGTGGAGATGGGAAGATGTTAAATAGAGCTCATGGGGCTAGTGGAATCAAGGGATATGGGGAGAAGGCAGGCACGGGTTACTGATTGTGGATGATCAGCCATGATGACAATGAATGGCGGTGCTGGCTCGAATGGCCTCCTCCTGCACCTATTTTCTATGTCTATGTTTTTATGTGGCCAGTAGTTATTGTAATGGTGATGTTGGTCGGACACAGCCAGCCTCTCGTCACCTTCAAGACTTGCTTGTCCACTGAAAAAGCTCAGACTCAATCACAGACATGGTTGTGAAAAATTGATGTGGAATTACTGCTGTGTGTTCTGAGTGTGTGTGCCTGTGATCCTGCTGCAAGCAGGGTTTTCATTATATTTGTACCCCACTGAATTTGTGCATATGGAAATCAACTCGACTTGAACGGGAGGTTAAAGAGCACATATTTTAATGCAGCGAGTCTCAGAAGTAAAGCGATAGATTGACAGTGTGGGCCCCATATCTGAGGAAGGATGTGCTGGTGTCAGAGAGGGTCTAGAGGAAGTTTACGAGAATGATCACAGGAATGATTGGGTTAACATATAATGAGCGTTTGATGACACTGGGCCTGCAGTTGCTGGAGCTTTGAAGGATGAGGGGCAACCTCATTGGAATTTATCAAATAGTGAAAGGCCTGGATAGAGTGAATGTGGAGAGGATGTTTCCACTAGTGGGAGAGTCTAGGTCCAGAGGGCACAGCCTCAGAATAAAAGGACGTACCTTCAGAAAGGAGATGAAGAGGACTTTCTTCAGTCAGAGTGTGGTGAATTTGTGGAAATTCATTGCCTTAGACAGCTGTGGAGGCCGTCAATGGATATTTTTAAGGCAGAATTTGACAGATTCTTTATTAGTAAAGAGTTTGGGGTTATGGGGAAAAGGACAGGAGAATGGAGTTGAGGGGGAAAGATAGATCAGCCATGATTGAATGGCGGAGTAGACGATGCGCCAAATGGCCTGATTCTGTTCCTAATACATAAACTTGTGTTGTTTAGCACTGAGCTGAAATAAGGGCAGGCCTGGCAACTCAACATCCAGGGCATTGAAGCTTCAAGAGGGGCAGGGAAAATGTAAAAGTGAGAAAAATGTCACTATTGATTAAGAAGTCAATTCCTGCAGTAATGAAGGGTAATATGTGAGAAGGCAACACAAGTAGACAAGGTGGTGAAAACGATTTATGGCACGCTTGTCTTCATTGGACAGGGTATTGAGTACAAGGCATTAGTGAGACCGCACGTGGAATATTGTGTGCAGTTCTGGTAGCCAGATTATAGGACGGATGTGACCATATCAAGGGCATGGATAGTGTGGATGGTTACATCTTTTACCCAGGGTAGGGAAATTTAGTTTAGTTTCGAGCTACAACGCGGGAACAGGCCCTTTCGGCCCACCGACCAGCGATTCCTGCACATTAACACTATCCTATACCCACTAGGGACAATTTTTACATTTACCAAGCCAATTAACCTACAAACCTGTACGTCTTTGTAGTGTGGGAGGAAACCGAAGTTCTCGGAGAAAACCCACGCAGGTCACGGGGAGAACGTATAAACTCCGTACAGACAGCACCCGTAGTCGGGATGGAACCCGGGTCTCCGGCGCTGCACTTGCTGTAATGCCACAACTCTACTGCTGCGCCACCGTGCTGCCCTGTCTAAATCTAAAACTATAGTACATGGGTTTCTGCTGAAAGGGACAGGTTTTAAGGGGATCTGCGGTGCGAATTCTTCACACAAGGTTATGGGTTTGTGGAACGAAATGCCAGGGAAGGTACAATTACAGCATAGACATTTAGATACAAGGATAGGAAAGGTTTAGGGAAATATGAGCCAAACACAGGCATATGTACTAGCTCAGGTAGGCATCCAGGTTGGCATGGATGAATCCAATGAATCCAAGCCTTGTGGTATGGGTAAATCTTGGTTGTCTGGGCGACTTTAACTTTCCCATTATTGTCAGTGCAAACGGGTCAGACCAAGCGGAATTTCTTCAGTGTTTCCCAGAAGGATTCCTGTGAGGATAAGTCTGGACCTTTGGGAAAGATACCAAATTAGGATAAGGCAGATTTTTGCATTTTTAGGCAGGACTTAAGAAGAGTAAATTAGGAACAGTTGTTATTGGGTGAGCCCACTCCTGACCTGGAGTTGCTTAAAGGTTTGTTCCAATAAGGATAAGAATAGCAAAGAAAGGGATGACCAAAGATATTGTGGATTTGATCAAAAAGAAAATAAAAACATACAAGGTTTAGAAAGATTAGATTAGACTTTGAGGAATATAAAGCAAGCAGGAAAGAACTCGGGTGGACAAATAGAAGGGCCAAAAGGGGTCGTAAAATGTTATTAGGAAGTTGGATTAAAGAAAATATCAGGGCTTTTTATACGTATGTAATAAAACAAAGCTAAGTGGGGAGAAGGTAGGGCCACTCAAGGGTAAAGGAGAGAATTTGCACTTGAATTCAGATGATGCAGGTAAGGTTCCAAATGAGTACTTTGCATCAGCGTTCATCAGTAGCAGTGGATCTACTGCCTTAAAGCACCAGAGACCCGGGTTCAATCCTGACTACAGGTGCTTGTCTGTACGGATTTTGTACGTGCTCCTCGTGACCTGCATGTGTTTTCTCTGAGATCTTCGGTTTCATCCCACACTCCAAAGACGTACAGGTTTGTACGTTAATTGGCTTGGTTATAAATGCAAAATGATCCCTAGTGTGTGTAGGGTAGTGTTAATGTGCGGAGATAACTGGTTGGTGCGGATTCGGTGGGTGGAAGAGCCTGTTTCTGAGCTGTATACTAAACTAAACTAAAGGAGCCAAACTAAAGGAGCCAGCCAGTGAACAAAGTGTGGAGAATATTAATATGTTAGTTTGAGATCATGGTAGTGCGGGGACTCTTGAAGAGTATGAAGGTGGATAAATCCCCAGGGCCTGACAAAATCTACCCTAGGTTATTGACAGAAGTGAGAGAAGAGATTGGAGAGGCCTTGGCGAAGATATTTGTAACTTCTCTAGCCACAGGTGAGGTGCTAGAGAACTGGAGAGTAGCCAATGTTGTTCCTTTGTGTAAGAAGGGAAGTATAGAGAATCCAGGAAATTATAGGCCAGTGAGCCTCACATCAGCAGAGTTGATGGGGGGGAACGGCAGGGGTGACGTTCCTGCTGGTAAACCACAGGCCTCTTAACTGTTAACAGAGGATTGAACAGATATGTAGACAAATCAAAGAGATGTAAAAGTAGTAGAATTATTGTGGTAAGGGATTTCAACTTTCCATTACCGAATGGGATGAAAGGTGTAGAGGGATAGAGTTTTTCTATGTGTGTCCTGGAGATCGTTATGAGCCTTTACTTAGATATCGTCCCAGAGAAAGGGTAGCTTGCACCCCAGCGGTATGAACATTGACTTCTCTTACTTCAAGTAGTCCTTGCTTTCCCTCCCTCTCTATCCCCTCCCCCTTCCTAGTTCTCCCACCAGTCTTACTGTCTCCGACTACATTTTATCACTGTATCGCCCACTTGGTTCTTGGTCCTCCAAAATATTCCAAATAGAATTTAAATTGGAGGTGGTGGAGTATGGACTTAAGCAAGAAGGGCTTCTTGGAGAAGAAGAGCTGCCTTAAATTTAGTTGCGCCTGGTTGAGTAACTATAGTAGGGTGAAGACTACTCCATGCTTTAATTGTGCGAGGGAAGAATGAATTGTTATACACATCTGTCTTGATCACTCCCCTGACATCAGTCTGAAGAAGGGTCTTGACCCGAAATGTCACCCATTCCTTCTCTCCGGAGATGCTGTCTGACCCGCTGAGTTACTCCAGCATTTTGTGTCTACCCAAGAGAAAGGGTAATACTGGATCCAACCATAGAATCGTAAAGCACTGAAATGGGCCCTTTCAATCCACCTCATCCTGATATCTATGCTCACCCCATTTGTCTGTGTTAGGCCTGCATTCCTCTATACTTTTTCTATCCATGTACCTGTCCAAATACCTTTGAAACTTTGCAATTGTAGAAACGAGGAACTGTAGATGCTTGTCTACAGACAAAGATATAAAGTGCTGGAGTACGTCAGGCAGCATCCCTGGAGAACAAGGATGGGTGACGTTTTGGATCGGGACAATAGACAATAGACCCTTCAGAATGTACCTGCCTCCACCATCTCCTCTGGCATTGTGTCAGGCATTTACCCGTCAGATCTCCTTCAATTTTCCCACCTCTCTTAAACCTGCGTCCTCTAGTTGCAGACTCCCCCCCACCCCCCCAAAATAAAAAGTCTCTCCAATATGTGGCCCTCATAACTTTATAAACCCTCATGGGGGCATCTGTCATCCTGCTATACTTTAGTGATAATCCCAGCCGATCCCATCTCCGTATCATGACAACTTTCCGTTCCAGGGATCAGCCTGGAGAATCCCTTCTGCACATCATTCCTGTTTAAGGTGAGGGGAGAAAGATTTCATGGGGACCTGAGAGGGCACTTTTTTGACACAGAGAGTACAGAGGTAGGTGAGGCAAGTACTATTACAAAGTTTAAGAATCATTTGTGGATAGTATAGGCTTAGAGGGTTATGGGCCAAATGCAGGCAAGGCAGGTGGGACTAATGCAGATGGGTCATGTTGGTCACTGTGGGTAAATTGGGCCAAAGGGCCCGTTTCCACGCTGTATGACTTTAATGTGGCCACTAGAACTGTCCAGTCTTAAGTGCAGTCTAACCAATGTTTTGTACATCTAATCTCAGGGAATGTAGCTCGGCAAATAATGGCGCGTCAGTGGATCCTAAGAGACAAGAGTGTTTTATTGTTCTTTGGACAAGGACTGGAAGAATGAAACTCTTACCCAGCACTGATCTCTGTGGCACACCACAGGTCATAGGCATCCAATCTAGAAAACAACCTTCCACTACCGCCCTCTGTCTCTTACCACCAATCCATCTGACTATCTTACCCTTATATACAATCTGATCTTCCAAACCAGCCTACCATGTGGACCTTGTCAAAGGCCTTGCAAAATCCACGTAGTTAACATCTACCACCCTGGCCTTGTTGATCTTCTTGGTCACTTCTTAACAAAACTTGCCGCAAGTGAATGAATAAATAAAATAAACTGCGTGGAGTTGGGATATATGAAATTATTTTCCTAAACTCTGCAAGTATTGATATTGTTCTCTATCACTATAATGGACTTTGTTTCTGCCTCAGTACTAAGCAATGGCTTTCTCCCACAGCTGAAGCCCAGGCCTATGAAAAGCTGTCACTGCAGGGGATGCAGCAGTTGATCCATTACACCAGTCAGACCCTTGCTTTGTGGAAGCTACTGTGTGATCACCAATTCAGCATTGTCATCGCAGATTTACAGAAGGTAGCAACATCGTTAATTGTGCCATAATCTGTCTCAAAATGTTTCTCCATTCAACCTGCCCACAATACTGTTCCACGCTTATTGAGGTCACATTTAGAGTATTGTGTTCAGTTGTGAGCACCATGTTAAAGGAAACCTCACATTTTGCTTGGACAGCTTACAATCCAGCAGTATGAATATTGATTTCTCTAATTTCAAGCAACCCTTGCATCCCCTCCCTCTCCATCCCTCCCCCACCCAAGTCATACCAGC
Source organism: Rhinoraja longicauda (assembly GCF_053455715.1). NCBI lineage: Eukaryota > Metazoa > Chordata > Chondrichthyes > Rajiformes > Arhynchobatidae > Rhinoraja > Rhinoraja longicauda. The sequence continues at coordinate 554,976 of NC_135955.1, read as the reverse complement.
TTCAAAGTTGTCTTGTTGAGTCGCATTGTCTGTAACTCATTTTCAGCTAGCCCTCTCCTGTCTGTCCTGGGCCTCCACCATTGTCAGAGTGAGACCCAGCACAAATTGGAGGAACAGCACCTCGTATTTCGCTTGGGTAGTTTACACCCCAGCGGTATGAACATTGACCTCTCTAACTTCAGATAGTCCCTGCTTTCCCTCTATCCCCTCCCCCTTCCCAATTCTCCCACTAATCTTCCTGTCTCCGACTACATTCTATCTTTGTCCCACCCCCTCCCCTGACATCAGTCTGAAGAAGGGTCTCGACCAGCGACATCACCCATTCCTTCTTTCCCGAGATGCTGCCTGACCTGCTGAGTTACTCCAGCATTTTGTGTCTACCTTCAATTTAAATCAGCATCTGCAGTTTTTTTTTCCTGTTCCTAGCCCACAGCTAACAAAGGCCTGTTTCCTTTATCATCGTCACTTTTTTGGAGAGACGGAATGGGTGACGTCTCGGGTCGAGACACGGAAGAAGGGTCTCGACCCGAAACATCACCCATTCCTTCTCTCCAGAGATGCTGCCTGTCCCGCTGAGTTATTCCAGCTTTTTGTGTCTGTTATATGCAATTTTACTGTCCTCTGAATCTCCTGAATCTAGTGACTCTTGAAAGATCTACACTAATGTCTCCACATTCTCTAAAGCTACCCCTTTCAGACCTGGGATGAAAGTGACTAATCCACCTTTAGACCTTTCAGCTTCGCTAGCACCTTCTCCTCAGTAATAGCAACTCCACTAATATCTGCTCCCCAACTTTCTTGAATTACAGGCACGTTGGTGTCTTCTGCTGCGACTATTGACACAAATAAGTTATTCATTCCGTCTGCCATTTCTTTACTCTCCATTACTACTTTTCTAGCATAACTTTCCAGTGGTCCAATGTCCACTCTTGTTTGGCCGAGGAGATTTATCTACCTTCACACACCTTGAGGCATCCAGCATCTCCTTGACCGTATATGGATTGGTCTCAAAACATCAAAATTTCCTGTCGCAAGTTACCCAGTCTTCGTGTCTTTCACCACAGTTAAAACAGCAGCAATACTCATTGAAGACATAACCCACCGACTTGGTTGCTGAGGGGCCCTATTCTCTCTCTAGTTACCCTCTTTCCCTTAATGAACATAAAATCTCTTTGGATTTTCCTTAATTTTATCTGCCAGAGCAATTTTTTGCCCCCTTTTTGCCCTCCTGTTTTCCTGAGATCTTGAGTATGCTCCTCAGTTCCCGGGATATTCTTCCAGGGATACACTTCAACTCTGGAGCGCAGGAAGCTGTGGAATGGTATTGTAGAGACAAGATGGCGGCGCTGCCCTAGCAGCTGCGGCTTACCTGCAGTCCATTTGTCTTTGTGTTTTTGTTGTTTTTGTTGTCTTAATTGTAGTTGTGATGTGGTGTTTTTGTGTTTTTGTACTATGTGTGTATGTGGGGGGGGGGGGGGGAGGGGGGGAACTGTAACATTGTAAATATGTGTCCCTTCCGAACGGAGACCCGACCTTTGTGTTCTGGGCCGTGTCTCCGTTCCTGCTGCGGCCTACCATCGGCCCAACTCCTGGAGCTGGCGGCCTCCAGGGCTCTGGTTCGCAGAGCCCGCGGATCGGACTTATCACCACCGGAGCCGGCCGTCCTCGGAGGCTGCGGGAGCGGCTGCGACTCGCCTTAGGCTCGGGCTGCGTGGATGCCGACATCGGGAGCTCCGGCAGCGGCAGCGTGTTCGCCCGCCCCGGATCGCGGGGCTTGGGTCAGCCCGCCGCGGATATTTCACCGTCCGGCGCGGCCTGAAATAGGCCACGGAATTTTCTCTGCTCGGCGGGGGCTTCAATGTCGGGAGCCCCGACTGCCCCGACTTGCAGCGGGGCTTGGGTCGGCCCGTTGCGGACATTTCACCGTCCGGCGCAGCCTGGAACATGGCAACGACAACAGCCTGACCGCAGGAGAAGACGGCAGGGGAAGAGAAAAAGACATTCTGGCCTTCCATCACAGTGAGGAGGGGACTGGAGGAGACTCACTGTGATGGATGTTTCTTTTTGGGGGGTTTTGTGTTGGTTGGGGTTGTGTAATTTGCTTATTTTATTGCTCTTATTGTTGGACTGTGGGTGACGAAATTTCGTCCAAAAAACTTGTTTTTTGGATGACAAATAAAGATATCTTGAATCTTGAATCTAGAGGTGCATAAAATCATGAGGGGAATAGAAGGAATGAATGCGCAGTCTCTTTCCCAGAATAGGGGAATCAAGAACTAAAGGCATCGATATAAGGAAGATTTAATTTAACACATAGTGGGTGTGGATGTATAGAATGAGCTGGGTCGTTTGTCTGGTTGGCTGCCAGGGACTAGCGGAGTTCCGCAGGGCTCGGTGCTGGGGCCGCTGCTCTTCACGTTGTATATTAATGATTTGGATGAGAGGATTAATGGCTTTATGACCAAGTTTACGAACGATACAAAGAAAGGTGGAGGGGCAGGTGGAGTAGAGGAAGCATGGAGTCTGCAGAAGGACTTGGACAGGTTTGCCGAGTGAGTAAAGAAGTGAGAGATGGAATATAGTGCAGCGAATTGTGTGGTTATGCACTTTGGCAGTAGGAATGAAGGCCTAGACTATTTTGTAAATGGGAAGAAGATTCAGAAACCAAAGGGACTTGGGAGTGCTGGTGCAGGGATTGCAAGAGGTTAATTTGCAGGTTGAGGCAGTAGTAGGGAAGCCACGTGCAATGCTAGCATTCATTCAAGAGGACAAGAGTATAAAAGCAGGGATGGGAAGCTGAGGCTTTATAAGGCGCTGCTCAGACTGCATTTGGAGTATTGTGGGCAGTTTTGGGTCTTGTATCTAAGGAGGGATGTGCTGGTGTTGGAGCGGGGCAAGAGGAGGTTTACATTAAACGATCCTGGGGATGATTGCGTTAACGTATGAGGAGTGTTTGATGGCTCTGGGCCTGTACTCGCTGGAGTTTAGATGGATGATGGGGGACATCATTGAAACGCATTGAATAGTGAAAGGCCTGGATAGAGTGGATGCGGAGAGGATGTTTCCACTGGTGGGAGAATCTAGGACCAGAGTGCATAGCCTCAGAATAAAAGGATGTACCTTTAAAAAGGAGAAGAGGATGAATTTCTTTGGCTAGAGGGTGGTGAATCTGTGGAGTTCATTGCCACAGAAGGCTGCGGAGGCTGTGATTGAGTATTGTGCAAGCGGAATATTTTATTGGTATGGGTGTCAAACATTACAGGGCGAAGGCAGGAGAATGGGGTTGAGAGGGAAATGTAGATCAGCTACGATTGAGTGACGGAGTAGACCTGATGAGCCTAGTTCTGCTCCTATGACTTATGAACATGAGCTTTGCAGAGTCTTTGGGGAGCAGCGGTTGTTGCAGGATTCCTAGCCTTTGATCTGTCTTGTATCTGCTTCGTGTGTATGCCTACTTCACTTCAGTTTCAGAGCTGTTTAAGGCAGCACAGTGGCGCAGCAGTAGAGCGCCAGAGACCTGGGTTCGATCCTGACCACGGGTGCTGTCTGTGTGGAGTTTGCGCGTTCTCTCTGTGACCGGTGTTCCGGTTCCCTCCCACACCCCTAGACCAACAGGTTTGTAGGTTAGTTGGCTTCTGTAAATTGCCCGCAGTGTAGATATACGAAAGTGGGATAACATAGAACGGGTGTGAATGGGTGATCGATGGTCAGTGGGCCGAATGGCCTGTTTCCATGCTGTGTCTCTAAACCAATCTAAACTAAACTTTGAGGTTCAGCAACTGAATTCTCGTTCGACAGCTGCTTAGGCACAATTTAAGAGTGCTGTACCATTTCTATGCCGGGGAGACAGTCTCCAATGACTCTTTGTTCTTCCTTTATCCAGGAGCTCCAGGAGCAGTTGAAATCGACTCCTTTTCGGGACTTGGTTATCCGGGGGAAGGAGTTGTGTGGGGCACTCATTACCTCACTTATAAACAGATACATCGGAGACAATGCCTCAGTCGACGCCATCAGTAAACACCTGAGAGAAACCTGCCCCTTGCTGTACAGCAATGATGACGCTCTTTGCTCCAAGGTACGTGGTGGGAACTGGGTTGTGGGACGTGCATGGAAGATGGCTTCATGGGTCAGGGTGATGATCATGGGGCTGGGAAGATCCAGTCTTAGAGTAAAGTCACTGTACATGTTGGTTCAGTTCATTTCTCAGTATGAGGATCAAATTCTCCCCCAAAAACTAGATCAGTCCTCTCCAAGAATGACATATTCAAATGCAGAATATTACAGATGACACTATGATATGCTAGAATTGAAGAAACTAGAGGCACAGGGACATGAGTTGTCTGACCCTTACCCACAGTCAATCCATCCATTAACAGAGTCACAGGGAGATAGAGCATGAAAACAGCCATGTGGGCCTCTGGCCAACCCATACCAGAATCCCTCTCCCCATCAAAACCACGCCGCAACCATTGGCTGATTCCCCCCACTCTTAGCCAGTCCACCATCTGCAGAACTATTAACAGACTCCATGTCCTCTCAATACCCAGCTTCTAGACTTGAGACAGTGATTTCTCCTCCTGGGCACCCAGCCAGGATGTGCATCACCCCTGCATTTACCCTTTCAAGATCTGAAAAAATGTTGTGTATTTCAATGACATCTCGTTTTTCTAGACTCAGGTGAATTATGGTCCAGTCTGCACGAATTCTTCAAAAACCTAACCTCTACCACCTTTCCCCCCCTTCCCCCTTCCCTCCCAAAATCAGTCAATTTGATGAACCTGTACCTGTCTTTCAACTATATCCTTCCTTCGCTTGCGAGACCGGAATTGTGCAAATATTTTAGGTGCGATCTCGCCAGGTCTGTATAATTGGAACAAGGCGTTTCTAATGTTGTGCTCAAGTCTTCCTACCAATCAAGTATCATTTTTGCTTCCTAATTGCTTCATGTACCTGCAATTATACAACTTTAATATTTGTACAAAGATCATTTCCTATAGAACATAAGCATTTTTCAGTGTCTTAACAGTCAAACAAATATTCAGCAATTTTACTTTTTCTACAAAAGCAGATGATACAAAAGTTATTTTGGGACGTTGAACAAGGGCAGGACCTACACAATAAATATTAGGGCTCTGTGGGGTGTTGTGGAGCAGGGGGATCTAGGAGTACAAGTGCATGGTTCCTTGAAGGTCGAGTCGCAGCTAGATATGGTGGTCAAAAAGGCTTTTGCACTTTGGCCTTCATCAGTTCAATCGTTCAACAGCTGTAGATGGAAGACAAGCTACAACCCTAACCTGACCTTCACAAGAAATATCGCCAATTGCCACAAAACGCTTGAACAGCCAATTCCAGGGTCTCAGCATCGACCAATTGGGATCCGCATCACGGCCGCAGTGACTGCAAAACACCCTCCCGTATTCCAACGGCGGACAATTTCAGAAAGGCGGACTGCGAGGCTTTTGCTAAGGCTACTGATGAACTTGTGCAAGATATAGAAAGTTCACCACAAAACTACAACCAGTTTGTTGATGTGATCCACTCAGCAGCATGCAATACCATTCCGCGGGGCTGCCGGCTTAACTACACTGCAGGCCTGAAACTGTGAAACTGCTGATTTACTATCTATTTACGATGAAGGCCCATTCGCAGACAAAACAGCTGAGATGGGGAAACAGCTCACAGATGCACTCAATGAGGCAAAATGCAGACAATGGCAGGAGCTAATAGAAACAACAGACCTACGACACAGCAGCAGGAATGCATGGGCAACACTGAGACGTCTCGGTAATGACCCGACCCACAGTAAACCACGTGGAAATGTGAATGCTAACCAGATTGCCCACCAGTTATTGCGAAACGGCAAGAGTAGTGGTAAGAAACCTCCACCCCCAAAGATTGCTGATGGCAACAACCCAAACGAAGGATGGTACACTCAACCTTTCACCATGGATGAACTGAACAAAGTCCTGAAAGTGATGAAACCTAACCAGGCAGCTGGCTTAGACAACATCAGAACTGAGATGCTGCAACATCTGGGTCCCAGAGCACGAGAATGGCTGCTGGAGATGTTTGACATCTGCATCGCAACCAACTCCATTCCAAGAGCCTGGCGCAAATCGAAGGTTGTTGCTTTACCAAAACCAGGCAAAGATGCCAATCTTCCCAGCATCTACCGGCCTGTATCCTTGCTGTGCCACCCGTACAAACTGATGGAAAGATGCCAATCTTCCCCGCAACTACCAGCCTACATCCTTGCTGTGCCACCCGTACAAACTGATGGAAAGATGCATCCCGATCTGCATCACACTGGATGTAGACAATGTCCTGACACCTGAACAGGCTGGGTTCCACCACGGAAAGCCAACAACAGGACAACTGCTGACCCTCACTCAGCACACTGAAGATGGCTTTGAGTGGAAGCTGATCACAAGTGCAGTATTCGTTGACTTGTCCGCAGCACATGACACTGTAAACCACCGTACCATGAAAGCCAAACTGCAACAAACACTACAGGACTCTCATCTTGTCCAGTTCATCGACACAATGATGGAGGATCGCTGCTTCTTTGTATGCCTGAATAGTCAGAACAACCGCTGGAGACGCCAAAGGAATGGTCTACCACAGGGCAGTGTCCTTGCCCCAACGTTGTTCAATACATACACTAATGACCAACCCATCACCCCGAAAACTAGGTTGTTTCTGTATGTCGATGACTTACGCATCGCAACCCAATCCTCAGACTTCATGTTGAGAAAACCAAGGCAAGGGTCAACACCCGGAACAATGTCATCAAAAAACTAGGAAGTGACCCAACAACTGCAGCCCTGGCACGCTGTTTCTCAGTGGCAGAATATGCAAGCCCCATCTGGAGCCGCTCTAAACATGCACGCAAGGTGGACACTACATTGAACACTGGCTGCAGGAACATCACAGGATGCCTGATGCCGACAAAGGTTGAACATCTGTACGAGCTGGCTGGCATCGACGAACCATCTGGAGGACGTGATGGGGCAGCTGCAGTAGAACGCGTCAATGCGGACACAGACCTCCGTCACCCCTTGCACAATCACCAACACGCCAAGAAACGCTTGAAGAGTCGGAACAGATTCATGGAACTAGAGCCAACCGTGCCAGGTACCAAAACCAAACAACAGATGGCACCAGGACACCACCAGCCTTATACTACCTGGAAAGCCTCAAACCACCTCCGCACTGGAGTGGGGCGCTGCAGACTCAACCTGAAGAAGGGGGGCTTCACGGACTCTGACAAATGCAACTGTGGAGAGGTACAGACAATGGCCCACCTGCTGACTTGCACCTACAGACGATCTCCGCAGAGGCACAGATGTGGCACTGGCTGTGGCAAAGCGATGGCAGAACGTCGTCTGACACACCAGCGGGAAAAAAAGTCAGAGTGTTGAGTGCAGGTGCTCCTCAGCTTACTATGAGGTTCTGTTGCAAGAAACCCATCGGAAACCGAAAATATCGTACATGGAAATGCATTTAATGCACCTGATCATGTGGCCGGAAGTGAGCTGCAGCTCGCTACTGGTCGCTGTCATTTGCACATCGCAAAGTCGAAATATCGCATGTCAAAGCATTGTAAACCGGGAAGCACCTGTATTGAGGTTGGGAGGTCATGTTGTAGTTGTATAAGACGTTAGTGAGACTGCATTTAGAATATTATGTTCAGTTCTGGGCACCATGTGATAGGAAAGATATTGTCAAGCTTGAAAGGGCTCAGAAAAGATTTACGAGGATGTTGCCAGGACTAGAGGGTGTGAGATGTAGAGAGAGGTTGAGTAGGCTGGGTCTCTATTCCATGGAGCGCAGGAGGATGAGAGGAGATCTCATAGAGGTGTACAAAATCATGAGAGGAATAGAGTGGGTAGATGCACAGAGTCTCTTGCCCAGAGTAGGGGAATTGAGGAAGGTTCAAGGTGAAGGGGAAAAGATTTAATAGGAATCTGAGGGGTAACCTTTTCTCACAGAGGGTGGTGGGTGTATGGAACAAACTGTCGGAGGAGGTAGTTGAGGCTGGGACTATCCCATTGTTTAAGAAACAGTTAGACAGGTACATGGATAGGACGGGTTTGGAGGGATATGGACCAAGCGCAGGCAAGTGGGACTAGTGTAGCTGGGACATTGTTGGCCGGTGTGGACGAGTTGGGCCGAAGGGCCTGTTTCCACATTGTATCACTCTATGACTATGACACTATGTTTTTACCTCTTGTTGCCCTTCTGGTCTATTTACCATCACCTCATCCTTCACTTTGTCTGTCTGCATTTCCTTGGAACTCCTGAATCTACTTCACAATCCTCACAACCTGCATAACCATCAAGATGTGAACCATTCACAAAGTCTGGTCATCCAAATCATGGAAATGGATTGTGAGCCGCACTGTGACATGCACAGGTCACAGCCTCACTACTCACTATGCCCTGTGTCTGCCTACTCAATTTTCTGTCTGTTAATTAAGACATAGAAACTGCATCTGCTGAAATCTCGAGCAAAAAACAAACTGCTGGCGGATCTCAGCAGGTTGGCTGCATCTTTGGAGCGGAATGGACCGACAACGGCTCGGGCAAGACTCTGCCGTCTGAACTGAATCGTAGTTTGTTAATTTTCCTCCACAGATGCTGCCTGACCTGCTGAATTCTCTGGCACTGCTTTTCTGTGTCTGTTAACTAATCCACGCTCCTTGCCAGTGTATTAACTTGTAATGCTGTATGTTCTAATTATGAAATAAAACCTGTGTGGCCTCGTATCGCAGTCCAAATGTACCACATTGTTAGCCCTCACCTCTTCCCACATCAATCATTTCTGCTTATTACTGTTAAAATTACAACATATTTGCTGTTTTCCTTTTCAGAAATCCAAGGTGCAGTACATTTTTATAATTGTTTTCCAAGCACCTTTCAATAAATGTGAGAATCTTCTCAATTTTAATGACAATCTAATTGGTCTGCGGTTCCATGATTTCTCTGCTGCTTTCATAAGTATTGAGATTCCACCTATGACCTTCCAATTTGTGGGAACAGTTATGGAATCCTGAGCATTATCAAGTGCTCAGGTAGTCATCTTCTAATTTTGAATTGAATTGAATACATTTTGTTAACCAAGTATGTATACAAGTATACAAAAAAGTATACAAGGAATTTGCCTTGGTGCTTTGCAAGTAACAACATGACATACTGTAACCAATTAAGAATAAAACATTATAATTTACACATGTGAAGAATTAAATAAAATACCAGAGCAAAAGGAGGCTACAGACTTTTGGTTGTTGAGTAGACTTTTGGTTGTTGAGTTGTTGCTACTGCTCGTCTTGAAAACTTTGGCAAGCAAGTCATTAAATCCTGAGGAATTTATCATTTTTTAATCCTACTAATTTGTCCAATACTTTTTTGTTAATTAACACCAGGCAAATGAGCTGCTACAGAGTGCACGGCAGATTCAGAATAAAATGGAGAAAGAGAAGGCCTTGAGAGAGTCTTTGCGACTATATCAAGTGATTGGACACCAGGTTGACCTTTCCAATGTGTGCGCACAGTTTAGACAAGGTGAGAGCCACGGGGAGGTGGACCCTGGACGGGAGCCCACAAGACCTTCAAAAGAGACACAACATTTGCAATTAATTCTGTTTGGTCTGTCTTTCCAGTACGTTTTTACGAAGCTGTGGCTGAACTGAGCCTGAGTGCGGCTGAAAAGAAAGATCCACAGGGTCTGGGGCTTCATTATTACAAGAATGGAGAGCCTGAGGAAGATCCCGTGGGACAGCAAGCCTTCCAGGAGAGGTGTGTGCAGTGGCTTCATAGTGACGATGTGTAGACATTTAACCTGAACATCAGACAGTGAGGGCACCTGGCCCCTTGCCCTGCCCAGGCTAGGAAGCCCTTACTCTCATTGTTTCAACTTATATGGTGGGGATGGGAAGGATAGGAGGAGGTCAGCTGGAGAAATGGTTGTGAAGGTAGAGCTTCGCTCATAAAAGCCTTATGGATAGAAGAAGCATGCCTAAGTTTGTGAACACAGTGGGATTGATGGAGTAAGGTGACACAGGGCTTGTCACAGACTAGGCAGATGAACTTAGGGAAAGAAACTGCACACTCCAGCCTTGGAATATGCATACAGAGAGAAAGACTGGACTGGGAGCTCATCATTCTTGGGTATAGATGTCTCGGACATAACAGAGGGATTTAAAAGGGGTGAGGGTACTGTATCAGTGATTAGACAGAATATCATGGCTGCACTAAGAGCCTACATTTTGGAGGGCTCGTCCAGTGAGGCCATATGTGTGGAACTCAGGAATAAGAAAGGTGCCATCACCATGATACGGTTCTATCACAGGATCACAAATCCAAGGGGCAGATAGAGCCCCTGTCAGCAGCTTATGGAAACTCGTAAAAGCAGCAGTGTTGCAGTGATTTTAACTTCCCCAATATTGGCTCGGGCCCTTTTTGTGCAGTGGGTTTAGATGGGGCAGCATTTGTTACTTGCTTACAGGAGGGTTTGACACAGCATGTGGATAGTATAATGAGAGATGGGCAGCAGATACCTGGTATTGGGGAATGCACCTGGCCAGATGAGCTTCAGTGGGGAGCATTCTGGGAACAGTGACTGTAATCCCGCGTTTCAGGATAATGATGATCCTTGTTGTAATCCGGTAAATTGGGGGAAAGATATGAACCAGCAGCCAGTAGATTGGAGTCAGCCGTTTGAGGCTAAATTCACATCAATGTGGAATTTGTTTGGAGACAAGCTGGTGAGTGTTTAGGACTGGCATGTTCCTGAAAGATAAGAATGGTAAGGTTCAGGAATTGTGGATAACAAATAATAAATAAGTTTAGTGGAAAAAGGAAGCATGTGTAAGGATTATTGCTTCCATATGAAGCTGAAATAAGGTAAGGCCCTTGAAGAAGATAAAGGAAGAGAGCGTAAACAACAAAATTAGGTGAGTGAAATGGAGGAGGGGTATGTTGATATTTTGAGCCATGTTTATATTAACAAGGAGGTGATTGTTATCTTGAAAAGCTTAAAGGTGGGTAAGTCCCGAGGGCCTGATGGAATCTATCCTGGAATACTGAGGAAAGAAGTAAGGGAGAGGGTGGTGGGGCGTGGACCAAGAAATGTTAGGGTTTTTTTTACTTGGTTGTGAAGGTAGAGGTAAAATCCATATATACATCTACAGCGCTGCCTTTTTGTCACACCCTCAAATAACTCAACCAGATACTTAAGACTCGACCTCCCACGTACAAACCACGTTGACTATCCCTAATCAGCACTTGTTCATCTAAGTGCGTGTATATCCTTTCCTTCAGTATACCCTCCAGTAACTTTCCCACCACAGATGTTAAGCTCACTGGCCTGTAGTTCCCAGCCTTTTCCCTGCAGTCCTTGAATAGAGGCACAAGATTTGGCACCCTCCAGTCTTCCAGCATCCCGCCTGTATTTAACGACAACTCATGAATCAGTTCATAAAGCTCCTGCAATTTCCTCTCTCGCTTCCCACAATGATCCTGGATATATCTGATCAGGCCCGGGAGATTTGTCTGTCTTCATACGTCAGGTTCTTCAGCACCTCTGCAACTGTAATACTGACTGCTCTCAAGACACTTCCAGTGACTACTTTGATTCCCCTGTCCCCTTGTCTTTCTCCATGGTAAAAACAGAGGAGAGATACTTGTTGAAGACCATGCCCATCTCCTGTGGCTCCACACAGAGTTGAATGCTTTGATTCCTGAAGAGGTCCCACTCTCTCTGGTTACCCTTTTTCCCTTTATGTGCTTAAAAAACTTGGGATTATCCTTAGTACTATCTGCCAGATTTATCCCTGTCCCCTTTTTGCCCTTCTGATTTCCTTTTTTACCTTACTCAGTTCCCAAAACTCCTTCAGGGATACACTTAATCCCAGCTGCCTATACCTGTCCCCTGCCTCCTTCGTACTTTTGACCAGAGCCTCAGTTTCCCTCATCATCAGGCCTCCTTACGTGTGCCTGACTTGCCCTTCATTCAAACAGGAACGTGCATGTCCTGAACTTTTAAACAATTATAAAAACATCCCACCTTCTTGACATTCCTTTTCCATGAAACAACCTACTCCAATAAACTTGAGCGAGTTCCTGTCTCACACCCTCAAAGTTGTCTTTGCCCCCAATTTAGCATTTTAGCACGTGGGCGTTCTCTGTCCTGATCCTTAACTGTTTTAAACATCGTAGAACAGTGGACACTGCTCCCAAAATGCTGACCCACAAACACTTCATCCACTTGCCCCTCTCAATTTCCCAAGACTACATCAAGCGTTGCCCTCTCCTGTGTGGGCCCCAACATATTGCAGGAGGAAACGTTCCCAAACACCTTTGACAAATTTAATCTCATCTAAACCTTTCACACTATGACATTCCCAGTCAATGTTGGGAAAACTAAAATCCCCACAGCGGCAACTTTATTAGACCTGTAGCTGCCCGCAATCTCCTGGCATATTTGCTCTTCTCATTCCCATGGACTGCTTGGGAGTCAGTAGTACACCCCCAACAAGGTGATCATCCCTTTCTTGTTCCTCAGCTCCACCCATATAACCTCACTAGACAAACCATCTGTAATGTCACCCCTGACCACCGCTGTAACATCCTCCTTAACCAATAACACAACCGTTCTTCCTCTTATACCCTCACCTCTGTCTCTCCTGAAACACCTAGAACATTGAACTGCCAGTCCTGCCCCTTTCTTAACTGGGTTTCTGCAATGGCTACAACAACCTGATCGCCCGGGCCTATCCATGCCCCACGTTCATCTGCCTCACTGCTTTACCCGCCAGCCCTCTTGCATTAAAATACATGCAATTTAAACCGACATTCCTTCCACGCTCCCTGCCTTTCCCCTGCCTATATTGTCCTCAATACTTCCTCTCAACACCCTCCACACCAACCTCTAACCTCTCATCTGCCTTAGTCCTGTATCAATGTAATGCTGTGACACTAAATCGATCAGCCAAAACATTATGACCACTGACAGGTGAAGTGAATAACATTGATTATCTTGTTAAGATGGCACCTGTCAAGGGGTGGGATATATTAGGCAGGAAGGGAGATCATGCTTGACTAATCCTCTGGAATTTTTTGAAGATGTGACAAGTAAAATGGATGAAGGGGAGCCAGTGGATGTAGTGTATCAAGACTTTCAGAAAGCCTTTGATCAGGTCCCACACGGGAGATTGTTGAGCAAAATTCGAGCACATGGTATTGGGGGTAGGGTGTTGACATGGATAGAGAATTGGTTGGCAGACAGGAAGCAAAGAGTAGAAGTAAACGGGTGCTTTTCAGAATGGCAGGCAGTGGTGAATGGAGTGCCGCAAGGCTCGGTGTTAGGGCTGCAACTATTTACCATATATATTAATAATTTGGATGGAGGAATTAGAAGTAACACTAGCAAGTTTGTAGATGACGCAAAGCTGAATGGCAGTGTGAACTGCGAAGAGGATGTTAAGAAGTTGCAAGGTGAACTGGACAGGTTGAGTGAGTGGGCAGATGCATGGCAGATGCAGAATATGGGGCAGAGGACAGTGGCGGCCAAATCACTGGATGAATTTAAGAGAGAGTTCGATAGAGCTCTGGGGGCTAGTGGAATCAAGGGATATGGGGAGAAGTTGGGCACAGGTTACTGATTGTGGATGATCAGCCACGATCACAATGAATGGCAGTGCTGGCTCGAAGGGCCCAATTCTCTATGTTTCTGTATGTGAACAGTCAGTTCTTGAAGTTGATGTGTTGGATGCAGAAGAAATGGGCAGGAGTAAAGACCTGAGCGACTTTGAGAAGGGCTAAATTGTTATGGCCAGACAACTGGGTCAGAGCATCTCTGAAACGGCAAGGCTTGTGGGGTGCTCCCGGTCAGTAGTGGTGAGTACCTAGAAAGTGGTCCGAGGAGGGACAAACCACAAACGGGTGTTGGGCGCCTGAGGCTCATCGATGCGCGAGGGCAGCAAAGACTGTCCCGTCTGGTCTGAACCGACAGAAGGTCGACTGTGGCACAAGTCACAGAAAGTTTTAATGGTGGTCACGGGAGGAATGTGTCACAATACACAGTGCATCGCACCCTGCTGCGTATGGGGCTGCACACGGAGGACCAACAGCATATTAGGCAGGTGGTCATAATGTTTTGGCTCGTCAGGTCATGATGTTTTGGCTGATCGGTGTATATTCTGTACTCTTTTTTCTTTGCACCACCTGTCGCACTTGTGTATGGCTTGATTGCACTCACGTGTTACTAGATAGCACACAACAAAATATTTCACTGTTCCACTGTACACATGACAATAATAAAACAATGCCAATACAGACCGTGTGAAGGCAGGTGGGATGACTTTTGTTTTGCCTTCCTGGTCATTGCAGTCAGAGAGCTGAAGGACTGTACGGTTCTACATTATACTTGTATTTTTCAGGGTGAATTGTTACAAGTGTATCTCAGACACACTGCAGGAACTGGTGAACCAGAGCAAAGCAGCTCCGCAGTCTCCCAGTGTTCCCAAACTACCAGGACCTCCAGTTCTATCATCTGATCCCAACATGCTGAGTAACGAAGAGGCAACACAGCATGTGAGTATCTGCTTTGGGTGGATCGGGTGCCTTACTGTGTGATCCTTCCACATTCATTGAGGGTATTTACAAAAAACTGGAGTAACTCGGAATGGGTGACATTTCGGGTCTGATAGCCTGAAGAAGGGTCTCGACCCAAAACGTCACCTATTCCTTCTCCCGAGATGCTGCCTGTCCCGCTGAGTTACTCCAGCTTTTTGTGTCTACGGTTTAAACCAGCCTGTAGTTCCTTCTTCCACACTCCTTGAGGGTTCCTTCCTTGCAATGGGGTACGTTATTAAGATACAGGTGGATCTGCTGTAACTAATAATTATGTTTTACAAAGAAAATCTTGTGTTGCAGAAAGTAGTGTTCTAAAAACAAGTGTGTCAGTGGGGGAAAAGCGATATAGGATAAAGAGAACTTCAGCCTCAATAACAAAGGTTAAAGACAAGTACTGAAGGGTAGGTTAAAAACGTGAGAGAGGAGTGGAAATGTCAAGATGGTCAATGTTGCATCAGTGGTTAGCAATGAATAGATCTGGAGAGGATAATTGTCCAGGGAGTGGTGTGCAGGTGGATTGGGAGCACTGAAGATGGATGAAAGGCTCCACAGTTTGGAGTGGAGACTCTTAGCCAAAGCAGTGGGTGTTGAGGAATAGATGGTGGGAAGAGATCAGCGTCATGTCCCTCATGTTCAGGGCAACACAACTGAAGTGTGTGCTTCCAGTTGAGTTGGTGCATTGTGTGCTGGCTGGTGCTGAGCTTGCAGCACTGTTGGGACTGCATGCACCCAGGTGAGGAGAACACATTGGATCACATGCCCAGTGAGTGATGTAAAATTTTCGCTTAATTTTTAGTGTAGAGATACAGCGCGGAAACAGGCCCTTCTGGTCCCCCGGCTCCGCGCCGACCAGCGATCCCCGCACACTAACACTATCCTATACCCACTAGGGACAATGTTTTCATTTAGCCAGCCAATTAACCTACAAACCTGCACGTCTTTGGAGTGTGGGAGGAAACTGAAGGTCTCTGGGAAAACCCACGCAGGTCATGGGGAGAACGTGCAAACTCCATACAGACAGCACCCGTAGTCAGGATGGAACCCGGGTCCCCGGCACGGCATTCGCTGTAAGGTAGCAACTCTACCGCTGCACCACTGTGCCGCAGTGTGATGGGTGGTAATTGAAGTTGTGTTGGTTTGGAGTGGCAAGGATCATGAGTTTCTCAGTGTGAGGGAGGATGTGCGTTGTGCATTGTTGTGGGGCAAGAGCTGAGCTGAACAATACTTTAAGAAGGGTCTCGACCCGAAACGTCACCCATTCCCTCTCTCCTAGATGCTGCCTGACCTGCTGAGTTACTTCAGCATTTTGTGATACCTTCGATTTGTACCAGCATCTGCAGTTATTTTCCTACAATACTTTAATCATGTTTGCTTTCCCCAGTTTGAACAGATGTTGAAACTTACACAGTGCTCAACAGATGAACTTTTCAACATTGCCCTATTCAACTGGCTGATCCAGGTGGATCTAACAGACAAGCTTCTGGAGGTAAGGAACTGCAGCAATGTAGAAATGACCTGTGATAGCTCCAGACCACTGGCACAGCTTGCCTTCTGCTCAGTGACCAGCCACAGTTATTTACATATGTGCTACTTATGTAGAGGCTCAAAGTGCTGAATAATCCAGACACCATTTTGATCACTCTTTCAGCACATTGGCTTTCATCAGTCAGAGTATTGAGTGTGGAAGTGGGGTGGTCATGCTGTAGTTGTATAAGGCATTGGTGGGGCCACATTTAGAGTATTGTGTTCAATTTTATAGACAATAGACAATAGGTGCAGGAGGAGGCCATTCGGCCCTTCGAGCCAGCACCGCCATTCAATGTGATCATGGCTGATCATTCACAATCAGTACCCCGTTCCTGCCTTCTCCCCATACCCCCTGACTCCGCTATCCTTAAGAGCTCTATCTGGCTCTCCCTTGAATGCATTCAGAGAATTGGCCTCCACTGCCTTCTGAGGCAGAGAATTCCACAGATTCACAACTCTCTGACTGAAAAAGTTTTTCCTCATCTCCGTTCTGAATGGCCTACCCCTTATTCTTAAACTGTGGCCCCTTGTTCTGGACTCCCCCAACATTGGGAACATGTTTCCTGCCTCTAACGTGTCCAACCCCATAATAATCTTATACGTTTCGATAAGATCTCCTCCCATACTTCTAAATTCCAGTGTATACAAGCCTAGTCGCTCCAGTCTTTCAATATATGACAGTCCCGCCATTCCGGGAATTAACCTAGTAAACCTACGCTGCAAGAATATCCTTCCTCAAATTTGGAGACAAAAACTGCACACAGTACTCCAGGTGCAGTCTCACTAGGGCCCTGTACAACTGCAGAAGGACCTATTTGCTCCTATACTCAACTCCTCTTGATATGAGTGGTTATCTCGCGCGACACTGACACAATGTGCTGCAGTAACTACCGTTCTAAATGGCCTACCCCTTGTTCTTAAACTGTGGCCCCAATTTTGGTCACAATGTTATAGGAAAGATGTTTAGTTTTAGTTTAGTTGGGAGATACAGCGCGGTAACAGGCTCTTCGACCCTCCGCCTCCGCACCGACCAGTGATCCCCGCACATTAATACAGTACTATTGACAATTTTATTCCAAGCCAATTAATCTACAAACCTGTACATCTTTTGGATTGTGGGAGGAAACCTAAGATTGCGGAGAAAATCCACGCAGGTCACGGGGAGAACGTACAAACTCCGTACAGACAGCACCCGTAGTCAGGATCTAACCCGGGTCTCTGTCACAGTGAGGCAATAGCTCTACTGTTGCACGTTGTATCAGACTGTCATCTTGGTTTTCACGATCTCCCCTGGCAAGGACTCCAGGTACCCACCACTCTGTGTAAAATATTTCCTTTAAACGTTGGCCCAGTCACCTTAAAGCTATGCCCTCTCATCTTTGACATTTCTGCCCTGGGGGAAACGTTCTGACTCTTTACCCTATCTGTGCAGCAGCAGGGATTCATCAGCTAATAGGCTGGTGAGCACAACATCATTTGTAGAGAAATTATTGGGATACGTTCTGAGGACCTGGATTAATCTGCACTTGGAGAGGATAGGGTTAATCATGAATAGGCAGCATGGATTTGTCAAAGGAAGAACCTTTCTGACTAGTTAAACGGGAGTCTGAAGAAGGGTCTCGACCCAAAACGTCGCCCATTCATTCGATCCAGAGATGCTGCCTGTCCCGCTGAGTTTCTCCAGCATTTTGTGTCTATCCCGCTGCTGATTATTGCTCCTATCTGACTGATGTGAAAGATAACTAAGTGTTGTCTGAGGGCATTGTGGGCACGATAGTGTGTGTGGAAGAGAAACACTAATATATTTCCAAGATGTTTCAGCTACAAGGAGAGATTGTTTTCTTTGAAATGAAGGTATGCGAATGGTATGTTGGCATTCATAAGCAAGAGGATTTGAGTTTAGGAGCAGGGAGGTTCTGCTGCAGTTGTACAGGGCCTTGGTGAGACCGGACCTGGAGTATTGTGTGCAGTTTTGGTCTCCTAATCTGAGGAAAGACGTTCTTGCCTTAGAGGGAGTACATAGAAGGTTCACCAGATTGATCCCTGGGATGGCGGGACTTACATATGAGGAAAGACTGGATAGACTGGGCTTGTACTCGCTGGAATTTAGAAGACTGAGGGGGGATCTGATAGAAACATATAAAATTCTTAAGGGGTTGGAGAGGATAGATGCGGGAAGATTGTTCCCGATGTTGGGGGAATCCAGAACCAGGGGTCACAGCTTAAGGATAAGGGGGAAGTCTTTTAGGACCGAGATGAGAAAACATTTTTTCACACAGAGAGTCGTGAGTCTGTGGAATTCTCTGCCACAGAAGGTAGTTGAGGCCAGTTCATTGGCTATATTTAAGAGGGAGTTAGATGTGGCCCTTTTTGCTAAAGGGATCAGGGGGTATGGAGAGAAGGCAGGTACAGACTACTGAGCTGGATGATCAGCCATGATCATATTGAAGGGCCGAATGGCCTACTCCTGCACCTATTTTCTATGTCTATGAAGGACATTGAACGGGAACCTGGTTGAGTTGTGCAACATTATTGGACTTTTGATAGATAGACTTTTGAGATGATATCTGGGAGGCGGATCCTGTTAGTGAGGTGCAGAGGGAAGGAAAATGCGTTGAGCAGTTTTGTGTGGCTGCTCTGGGAAGCTGGGACTAATCTTTGTACTGTGGTCTGGGTGGGCAGCAAGAGGGCGGCTCCATGCTCAGTGTTGGTCACCACTCTGTTTCCATGCAGGTCAATTCTCCATATCTGGAGCCATATTTAGTTCGGATGGCAAAGCACGATCAGAACAGAGTTCGCTATATGGATTTGCTGTGGAGATATTATGAGAAAAACAGGAATTTCAGCAATGCTGCGCGGATCCTGGCTCGCCTTGCAGACATGCACAGGTAAAGGAGGAGGGAACAATCTGTTTACAAAGCTCTGTCTGTTCAAGGGATTGGTCACGCAGTAAAAGCACTGTTCCTTCATTGTAGCTCAACCTATCTCCACGTTATGGTGCCTGCCAATTGTAACTGTACCCATCACGTTATGGTGTCTGCCCATTGTAACTACCCATCACATTATGGTGCCCGCCCATTGTAACTACCCATCACATTATGGTGCCCGCCCATTGTAACTACCCATCACATTATGATGCCCGCCCATTGTAACTACCCATCACATTATGGTGCCCACCCATTGTAGCTGTACCCATCACCACGTTATGGTGCCCGCCCATTGTAGCTGTACCCATCACGTTATGGTGCCCGCCCATTGTAACTGTACCTATCACCACGTTATGGTGCCCGCTCATTCATTAACTGTACCTATCACCATGTTACGGTGCCCTTTCCCCCCCCCTCCCTTCAGAACTTTACTCTTCTAACATCCCAACAGTGTATGCATAATGGCAGAGGTTATCATAGAATACTGCAGCAGCATCTAGACCAGTTGAAAATATTGGCAGAGAAATGGCAGGATAGGTCAGGACTGGGTTCCCCGGAATGAAGGAGGGTGAGGCGTAACACAATACAGGTAGATAAAACTACGAGAGGCGCAGACAGGGTATATAATCAGTCAGTTTGCTATTGGAGGGGTATCTAAAACTAGAGGGTATAGGTTTAAGGTGAGAGGGAGGAGATTTAAAGGGAATTAGAAGGGTACCTTTCTTCACACAGAATAGAAACATAGAAAAAAGGTGCAGGAGGAGGCCATTTGGCCCTTCGAGCCATCACCGCCATTCATTGTGATCATGGCTGATCATCCACAGTCAATAACCTGTGCCCAACTTTTCCTCATATCCCCTGATTCCGCTAGCCCCCAGAGCTCTATCTAACTCTCCCTTAAATTCATCCAGTGATTTGACCTCCACTGCTCTCTGTGGCAGAGAATTCCACAAATATACACCTCTCTGGGTGAAAAGGTTCCTTCTCACCTCAGTTTTAAATGGCCTCCCCTTTATTCTAAGACTGTGGCCCCTGGTTCTGGACTCCCCCTACATTGGGAACATTTTTCCTGTATCTAGCTTGTCCAGCCCTTTTATAATTTTATATGTCTCTATAAGATCCCCTCTCATCCTTCTAAACTCCAGTGAATACAAGCCTAGTCTTTTCAATCTTTCCTCATATGACAGTCCCGCCATCCCAGGGATCAATCTCGTGAACCTACGCTGCACTGCCTCAACTACAAGGATGTCCTTCCTCAAATTAGGAAACCAAAACTGTACACAATACTCCAGTTGTGGTCTTACCAGGGCCCTATACAACTGCAGAAGAACCTCTTTACTTCTATACTGAAATCCTCTTGTTGTGAAGGCAAACATGCCATTAGCTTTCTTCACTGCTTGCTATACCTGCATGCCAACTTTCAGTGACTGGTGTACAAGGACACCCAGGTCTCGCTGCACTTCCCCCTTACCTAACCTGACACCATTGAGATAATAATCTGCCTCCTTGTTTTTGGCGCCAAAGTGGATAACCTCACATTTACCTATATTATACTGCATCTGCCATGCATCTGCCCACTCACTCAACCTGTCTAGGTCTCACTGCAACATCCCAACATCCTCTTCGGAGTTCACACTGCCACCCAGCTTTGTGTCATCTGCAAACTTGTTGGTGTTACTTCTAATTCCTTCATCCAAATCATTAATATATTAGTTGCGGCCCCAACACCGAGCCTTGCAGCACTCCACTCGCCAATGCCTGCCACTCTGAAAAGGACCCGTTAGAATAGTTGGTATCAGGAATGAACTGTCAGAAGATGTGGAGGCAGGAATAGTAACGACATGTTAGAGACATCGGGACATGTACATCAATCAGCAGATGAATGTGGAATCAATGTGGGCAAGTGGGATTCGTATAGTTAGGATGATGGTCAACAAAGACTCGATGGGTTGAATGGTCTGTTTCAATGCTGAGCAACTGAATGACTGAGCCAGGTGAGGTAGAGCAGAAATCAGGGGGAGGAACATTCTTGCAACAGGTATTATAATACACAGAACAACTATGCTAAAGAATACAGATCAGTCCATGATGAAAAGTTGGGATGGAACAATTTCAATGAAATGAGATCAGTTCTGGGCTGGGTAATTCAGAATCAGAGTTTGCTGGGCAAAATCATACTTTAGTTTAGTTTATTGTCATGTGCAAAGCTGTTCACAATGTACAGATATAGGGTAAAGGGAATAGAATAGCCTTTATTGTCATCCATTTTGGACGAAATTCCGTTACCCACAGTCAACAATGAGAAGCAATAAAACCCACAATCACAAAACCAACATAAAACAAAACAACATCCATCACAGTGAGTCTCCACCAGTCACCTCTTCCAATCAATGACATTGATTGCAAGATACAGTTAGTAAAGTCTGATTAAAGATAGTCCGAGGGCAGCTCAGGACCGCTCTCTACATGGCGATAGGATGATTCAGTTGCCTGATAACAGCTGGGAAGAAACTGTCCCTGAATCTGGAGCTGTGCATTTTCACACTTCTGTACCTGTTGTCTGATGGGAGAGGGGGGAGAGGGGAGAAAAGGACGTGCCAGGGTGAAACTCGTCCTTGATTATGCTGCTGGCCTTGCTGAGGCAGCGTGAGGTATAAGTGGAGTCAATGGAAGGGAGGTTGGTTTGGGTGCATCCCCAACTTTCTGCCATTTCTTGTGGTCTTGGATGGAGCTGTTCCCCAACTGTGCTTGAATGCATTCTGATAAAATGCTTTCCACAGCACATCTATCTAAGTTGGTGATAGTTGTAAGGAACATGCCAAACTTCCTCAGCCTTTAAGGAAGTTGAGGCATTGGTTTGCTTTCTTGGCCATTGCTGCGAAATGGCTAGTCCAGGACACGTTACTGGTGATGTTTACTCCTCCCAACTTGAAGCTTTCAACAATCTCTATTCCGGCACCGTCAATGTATACGCCCGTATGTTGACTGCTTCGCTTCCTGAAGACGATCACTATCTCCTTTGTCTAACTGACATTGAGAGAAAGGTTGTGGACGAAAGAACTGCAAATGCTAGTTTACATCAAAGGTAGACACGAAGTGCTGGAGTAATCAGCGGGACAGGCAGCATCTGTGGAGAGAAGGAATGGGTGACATTTCACAGAGTGCTGGAGTAACTCAGCGGGACAGGCAGCATCTCTGGAGAGAAGGAATGGGTGATGTTTCCAGGGCTTGGACGGTACTTGAAAGTTCTGGAATTTGAAACTCTGTTTTTCAAGGCCTTGAAAGTCCTTGGATTTATCCTAGAGCCTTGAAACTCCTTGAAAATTCACTTTTTATGATAAAAGTATTAATTCATGCAGAATAATGTGGCGTTTTTTCATAATTTATAATGCGTATTTTTTTATTAAAAGCCGAGAAACATTTTGTCTTTGTCACCTATTTTTCCCTCCTCGCTGCCGCCGCTCACCCCGGGGCTTCTGAACAACTTCTACAACACTTGTGTTTGTTCTTATTTTGCTGCACTAGAGGGAGATGGGGCCGGGGCAGAGAGTGGAGGAGCGGCGCAGATCGCGCTGGGTGAGGGAGAGAGCAGCCCCTGCAAGTTTGGCTTTGCATGCTATCCAAATAGATCAGATATACCATACGAAGGTATTTATTCACAAAATGCTGGAGTAACTCAGCAGGTCAGGCAGCATCTCGGGAGAGAAGGAATGGGTGACGTCTCGACCCGAAACGTCACCCATTCCTTCTCTCCTGAGATGCTGCCTGACCTGCTGAGTTACTCCAGCATTTTGTGAATAAATACCTTCGATTTGTACCAGCATCTGCAGTTATTTTCTTATACTAGATATACCATACAATCAGTTCAAACTCAAGTACAATAGAAAGAGCAAAGGGGAAGATACAGAGTGCAGAATATAGTTGTCAGTGTCACCTCAGATATTGATGAACGGATGGTTTTAGGACCATCTGGTTATCTCATGATGATGTTTAGCTAAAGTAGTTTTATTTCATGGGATCCAATGTGATTTGTTCAAAGCCCTAACCTGTGCTTCCGTTTGTTGTTTAAACTAGCTCCGAAATCTCATTGCAACAGAGGATCGAGTACATATCTCGAGCCATCCTTAGTGCGAAAAGCTCCACAGCAACATCATCACAGGCAGCTGATGGCGAGTTCCTGCATGAACTGGAGGAGAAAATGGAGGTGAGAAAATCTGTTGTGGAGCTGCCTTCCCATTCCATCATGCTTGTCTATGCAAATTGCTGTTGCTCATGCTAAACCAGTATCTATCGGCGTTCTTATCAATGTACAGTGCCCTCCATAATGTTTGGGACAAAGACATTTATTTATTTGCCTCTGTTCTCCACAATTTGAGATTTGTAATAGAAAAAAATCACATGTTGTTAAAGTGCACATTGTCAGATTTTAATTAAGGCCATTTTTTTACATTTTGGTTTCGCCATGATGAACTTTATACATAGTCCCCCCATTTCAGGGCACCATAATGTTTGGGACACAGCAATGTCATGTAAATGAAAGTAGTCGTGTTTAGTATTTTGTTGCATACCCTTTGCATGCAATGACTGCTTGAAGTCTGCGATTCATGGCTATCACCAGTTGCTGGGTGTCTTCTCTGGTGATGCTCTGCCAGGCCTGTATTGCAGCCATCTTTAGCTTATGCTTGTTTTGGGGGCTCGTCCCCCTCAGTTTTCTCTTCAGCATATAAAAGGCATGCTCAATTGGGTTCAGATCAGGTGATTGACTACTCAAGAATTGACAATTTTTTAGCTTTGAAAAACTCCCTTGTTGCTTTAGCAGTATGTTTGGGGTCATTGTCTTGCTGAAGAATGAACCGCTGGCCAATGAGTTTTGAGGCATTTGTTTGAACTTGAGCAGATAGGATGTGTCTATACACTTCAGAATTCATTATGTTACTGCCATCCGCAGTTGTATCATCAATGAAGATAAGTGAGCCAGTACCTTCAGCAGCCATACATGCCCAGGCCATAACACCCCCACCACCGTGTTTCACAGATGAGGTGGTATGCTTTGGATCTTGGGCAGTTCCTTCTCTCCTCCATACTTTGCTCTTGCCATCACTCTGATACAAGTTAATCTTCATCTCATCTGTCCACAAGACCTTTTTCCAGAACTGTGGTTGCTCTAAGTACTTCTTGGCAAACTGTGACCTGGTCATCCTATTTTTGCGGCTAACCGGTGGTTTGCATCTTGCAGTGTAGCCTCTGTATTTCTGTTCATGAAGTCTTCTGCAGACAGTGGTCATTGACAAATCCACACCTGACTCCTGAAGAGTGTTTCTGATCTGTCGGACAGGTGTTTGGGTTTTTTTCTTTTTTATAGAGAGAGTTCTTCTGTCATCAGCTGTGAAGGTCTTCCTTGGCCTGCCAGTCCCTTTGCGATTAGTAAGCTCACCAGTGCTCTCTTTCTTCTTAATGATGTGCCAAACAGTTGATTTTGGTAAGCCTAAGGTTTGGCTGATGTCTCCAACTGTTTTATTCTTGTTTCTCAGTCTCATAATGGCTTCTTTGACTTTCATTAGCACAACTTTGGTCCTCATGTTGATAAACAGCAATAAAAGTTTCCAAAGGTGATGGAAAGACTGGAGGAAAGACTGGGTGCTGAAAGCTCTCTTATACCTGCATTAAGAAGGCAATTAAACACATCTGAGCAATTACAAACACATGTGAAGCCATGTGTCCCAAACATTAGGGTGCCCTGAAACACAGCTGTAATTTCTAAATGGTGAAACCAAATACCCTTTAATAAATCTGACAATGTGCACTTAAACCACATGTGTTTTTTTTCTGTTACGAATCTCAAATTGTGGAGTACAGAGGCAAATAAATAAATGATGGGTCTGTCCCAAACATTATCGAGAGCACTGTACCTGTCCAAATGCAATTTAAACACTGTAACTGTGTCTACTCCTGTTCAACTTGTTCAGTATAGCGGCGATCACTTGTGTGAAAAAGTTGCCTCTCGTATCCCCTTTCAATTTTGCCTCTCTCACCTTCAACATATGCCCTCTTGGTCGTGACTCCTCCAAATCAGACTGAGGACAGTCAGAGATAGAACAATCACTTTCCCTCCACTGTCACACTCTGCATTACGTCAAACAGTCCTTGTTCCACATGTACACTGGCACCATCAACTCTTTCTCTGCTGCATCTTCCCACCCAGACAAACCCCTCCCCAGGTACTTTCCCCTCCAACCACTGGAGGCAACACCTTTCCAAATACCTCATTCCTCACATCCAACCAGGGATCCCAGCAGTCCTTCCAGGTGAGGCGGAGTCACCTGCACCTCCTCTAACCTAATCTACTGCATCTGATGTTCCCGAAGTGGCCTCCTGTACAACGGTAAAGGAGGTTGCTAAAGAAGATGTGAGCCCATGGCATCAGAGAGATGGATAACAGGTTGGCTGGATGGCATAAGGCAGAGAGTGGCACTAAAGGGAACCTTATCTGGCTGGCTGCCACTGACCAGCAGTGTTCCGCAAGGGTCGGTGCTGGGGCTTCTACTCTTCACGGTACATATAAATGATTTGGATGTGGCCAGGATTGCAGATAATATGAAGATAGATGGAGGGGCAGGTTGCAAGCCCTCCAATGGCCCACTCCACCACCGAGCCAATGCACTGCCTCTCGCTGACGGTCTGCTTACCAGCCCTCCATCTCACTCCTTCCACTCTAGGTGGGTGAGCCGGGGCTTTCTGGTGGGTTCCCAGTCCACGGCGCGGTCCGTCGATCCGCGGCTGACCTACCGGGTGGGTCCTCCGTCCGCAGCAGGCGAGTCCCCGGTCTCCGGCAGGCAGGCTGAGGTTTCCGAGCGGTTTCTCCTTCCTAAGTCCGCAGTGGGCCAGCTGGGCGGCCAAGGCGGATGTTTTACTGAACACTTTTGCTCGGTCTGCCAAGGCTTACTGGGTCTCCCAGTTGCTAACCATTTTAACTTCTCTTCCCATTCCCACACTGACCTCTCTGTCCTGGGCTGCCTCCATTGCCAAAGGCCACACACAAACTGGAGGAACAGCACTTCGTATTCCACTTGAGTAGCCTACAACCCAAAGTTACGAAAACTGAAATGTCCAATTTTAGGTAACTCACCAAACTCCCCGACCTGTCTTTTTTACCCCCCCCCCCCCCCCCCCCCACCTGTGCACCTGGATCTTACACATTTCTCCTGTCCCTCTCGCCTTCCACCTACATTCCTTCCTGTCTTTATGATTTGCAACTCTTCTATCCATATCTCAAACCTTTCTTTTCATCTCTGGCCTTTGTCCAACCATCTGCTATCCAAGACCCCCTCACCTGCATCCACCTATCACTTGCCAGGCTTTGCCTGTCCCTCCTCTCAGCTTTCTTTTCCTCTCCCCCTGCCCCCGCCCCCCCCCCACCACATTCAATCTGAAGACGGTTCCGATCCAACGTCACCTATCCATGTTCCCCACAGATGCTGCCTGACCCGCTGAGTTACTCCAGCACTCTGTGAAATGTCACCTATCCATGTTCTCCACAGATGCTGCCTGACCCGCTGAGTTACTCCAGCACTCTGTGAAACGTCACCTATCCATGTTCTCCACAGATGCTGCCTGACCGCTGAGTTACTCCAGCATTTTGTGTACTTTCTTTGGTTTTCAGAGACTCTGTTCTATCCGTCGTCCTCTGGAGCATCAAAGGCTGAGGGGAAATTGTATAAAACCAAAAGAGGCATGGGTATTGTAGATAGTCAGAATCATTGCCAGAGTAGGAATGTTAAATAAGGGCAGAGCTTTGAGGTCTGAGGAGGAGTGTATAAAGGAGGTGAGCAGGGTTTTTAAAACCCCTATAATGAGAATAAGTAAGTACAGGCATAGACACTCACATAGGCTTCCCAAACCGTGATGTCGTCCCCATCACCCGATGTGATCAAAGGTCTTGCATCCATAAAGTTAACCCCATTCATAAAGTTAACCCCATTCATAAAGTTAACCCCATTTGTAAAGTTAACCCCATTCATAAAGTTAACCCCACTGTTAAAGTTAACCCCACTGTTAAAGTTAACCCCACTGTTAAAGTTAACCCCATTCATAAAGTTAACCCCATTCATAAAGTTAACCCCATTCATAAAGTTAACCAGAAAGAAGGGGATGGATATTCTGCAGCGTGACTTTAGAGAGCTGGGAAAATGCTGAAAAGCAGGATCTCCAGGGTGGTTATCTCCGGTTTGCTTCCAGTTCCTCATGCTGGTGAGAGCAGGAACAGGGAGATACACGACCTGAATGTGTGGCTGAGGAACTGGTGCAGGGGGCAGGTATTTAGATTCTTAGACCACTAGGATCTGTTTTGGGGTAAGGGGGAATTGTACAAAAGGGACGGATTGCACCTTAACAGGTGGGGGACCAGCATTCTGGCAGGCAGGTTTGCCACTGCTACACGGGTGGTTTTAAATTAAATAGGTGGGGTGGTGTGTCAAATGGGATAGTCAAGGATGGAGTTAAAGGGAAAGAGAGTAGATGGATAGTTAATGACCCCAGAAATTAACGGGAAAGAAAGCTCACAAAAGGATAGGAGAGTATGGCCAAGTGTAATAGGAATCGATGTGAAAGGTGAGATGGGTAAGGAATTAAAAGTATTGTACATGAATGCGCGAAGTATAAGAAGTAAAGTAGATGAGCTTGAGGCTCAGTTAGAGGTTGGTAGATATGACATTCTGGGGATTACAGAGACGTGGCTGCAGGAGGATCGGGCCTGGGAACTTAATATTCAGGGTTATACAGCCTATAGAAAGGACAGGCAGGTGGGCAGAGGCGGTGGAGTGACATAGGGACTGACGAGGTCGAGTCACTGGATTGAGTTGAGGAATTGTAAAGGTAAGAAGACACTAATTGGAGTTATCTACAGACCCCCAAATAGTAGCCTGGATGTAGGGTGTAAGTTGCTGCAGGAGTTATAACTGGCATGTAACAAAGGTAATGCCACTGTGGTGATGGGGGATTTCAATATGCAGGTAGACTGGGAAAATCAGGTTGGTTCTGGACCCCAAGAAAGAGAGTTTGTAGAGTGCCTCCGAGATGGATTCTTAGAGCAGCTTGTACTGGAGCCTACCAGAGAAAAGGCAATTCTGGATTTAGTGTTAACATATAACATATAACAACTACAGCATGGAAACAGGCCTGTCCGGCCCTACCAGTCCACGCCGACCATTCTCCCTGACCTAGTCTCATCTACCTGCACTCAGACCATAACCCTCTAATCCCCTCTTATCCATATACCTATCCAATTTACTCTTAAATAATAAAATCGAGCCAGCCTCCACCACTTCCACCGGAAGCCCATTCCATACAGCCACAACCCTCTGAGTAAAGAAGTTCCCCCTCATGTTACCCCTAAAGCTTTGTCCCTCAATTCTGAAGCTATGTCCCCTTGTTGGAATCTTCCCCACTCTCAAAGGGAAAAGCCTACCCACCTCAACTCTGTCCGTCCCTCTCAAAATTTTAAAAACCTCTATCAAGTCCCCCCTCAACCTTCTACGCTCCAAAGAATAAAGACCCAACCTGTTCAACCTCTCTCTGTAGCCTAAGTGCTGAAACCCAGGCAACATTCTAGTAAATCTCCTCTGTACCCTCTCCATTTTGTCGACATCCTTCCTATAATTTGGCGACCAGAACTGCACACCATACTCCAGATTCGGCCTCACCAATGCCCTGTACAATTTCAACATTACATCCCAACTTCTATACTCGATGCTCTGATTTATAAAGGCAAGCATACCAAACGCCTTCTTCACCACCCTATCCACATGAGATTCCACCTTCAGGGAACAATGCACAGTTATTCCCAGATCCCTCTGTTCCACTGCATTCCTCAATTCCCTACCATTTACCTTGTACGTCCTATTTTGATTTGTCCTACCAAAATGCAGCACCTCACACTTATCAGCATTAAACTCCATCTGCCATCTTTCAGCCCACCCTTCCAAAAGGCCCAAGTCTCTCTGTAGACTTTGAAAATCTACCTCACTATCAACTACTCCACCTATCTTAGTATCATCTGCATATTTACTAATCCAATTTGCCACACCATCATCCAGATCATTAATGTAAATGACAAACAACAGTGGACCCAACACAGATCCTTGGGGCACTCCACTAGACACTGGCCTCCAACCTGACATACAATTGTCAACCGTTACCCTCTGGTATCTCCCATTCAGCCATTGTTGAATCCATCTTGCAACCTCACTATTAATACCCAACGATTTAACCTTCTTAATCAACCTTCCATGTGGAACCTTGTCAAATGCCTTACTGAAGTCCATATAGACAACATCCACAGCCTTGCCCTTATCAATTTCCCTGGTAACCTCTTCAAAAAATTCAAGAAGATTAGTCAAACATGACCTTCCAGGCACAAATCCATGTTGACTGTTTCTAATCAGGCCTTGATTATCCAAATAATTATATATATTGTCCCTAAGTATCTTTTCCATTAATTTTCCCACCACAGACGTCAAACTAATAGGTCTATAATTGCTAGGTTTACTTTTAGAACCTTTTTTAAACAAAGGCACAACATGCGCAATGCGCCAATCTTCCGGCACCATCCCTGTTTCTAATGACGTTTGAAATATTTCCGTCATAGCCCCTGCTATTTCTGCACTAACTTCCCTCAATGTCCTAGGGAATATCCTATCAGGACCTGGAGACTTATCCACTTTTATATTCTTCAAAAGTGTCCGTACCTCCTCTTCTTTAATCCTCCTAATTCAACAAATCCAACAATTTCCATTTCACTCCTTTTAAATCCTTTCTCATCTCCTCAAAATTAGCCTTTCTCCAATCCAAAATCTCAACCCTTGGTCCAGATTTGACCTTCTCCATAATGATATTGAAACTAATGGCATTATGATCACTAGACCCAAAGTGCTCCTCAACACATACCTCCGTCACCTGACCCATCTCATTTCCTAACAGGAGGTCCAACACTGCCCCTTCTCTGGTAGGCACCTCTACGTATTGCTGCAAAAAACTATCCTGCACACATTTTACAAACTCCAAACCATCCAGCCCTTTAACAGAATGTGATTCCCAGTCTATATATGGAAAATTGAAATCACTCACAATCACCACTCTGTGCTTACTACTAATATCTGCTATCTCCTTACATATTTGCTCTTCCAATTCTCGTTCCCAATTTGGCGGTCTATAATACACCCCTATAAGTGTTGCCAAACCTTTCTCATTTCTGAGTTCCACCCAAACAGCCTCCTTAATCGAGCCTTCTAGTCTGTCCTGCCAAAGCACTGCTGTGATATCCTCCCTGACAAGCAATGCAACACCCCCACCTCTTGCCCCTCCGATTCTATCACATCTGAAACAATGAAATCCTGGAATATTTAATTGCCAATCGCAACCCTCCTGCAACCATGTTTCACTGATCGCCTCAACATCATACTTCCAGATGTCAATCCCGGCTCTAAGCTCATCCATCTTTCTTACAATGCTCCTAGCATTAAAATATACACATTTAAGGGACCCATCATTTCTTATTCTCAGTTTATTTCTTTTCCCTTCTTTCTCTCCTACATATTGGGTCTGAGTGTTTCCCTTTTCTGCCTCCTGCCTCACACACTGCCTATTAGCTATCTGTGTTTGAGTCCCTCCCCCCAACCGTACTAGTTTAAAGTCTCCGCAGTTATTTTAGCAAATCTCCCCGCCAGGATATTGGTTCCCCTCGGGTTCAGATGCAACCCGTCCTTTTTGTACAGGTCATACTTCCCCCAGAAGAGGTCCCAATGATCCAGAAACTTGAAACCCTGCTCCCTGCACCAGTTCCTCAGCCACATATTTATCCTCCACCTCACTCCATTCCTATTCTCACTATCGCGTGGCACAGGCAGTAAGCCTGAGATTATTACTTTGGAAGTCCTTTTTTTTAACTCTCTTCCTAGCCCCCTGAATTCTCCTTTCAGGACCTCTTCCCTTATCCTACCTATATTGTTGGTACCTATATGTACCACGACCTCTGGCTCCTCTCCCTCCCCTTTCAGGATATCCTGGACACGCTCAGACACATCCCGGACACCGGCACCAGGGAGGCAAACCACCATCCGGGTCTCCCGACTGCGTCCACAGAAACGCCTATCTGACCCCCTCACTATAGAGTCTCCTATTACTACTGCTCTCCTCTTCCTTTCCCTACCCTTCTGAGCAACAGGGCCGGACTCCTTGCCAGAGGCCCGGGCACCGTCGTTGCCCCCAGGTAGGCTGTCCCCCCCAACAGTACTTAAACAGGAGTACTTATTTCCAAGGGGTACAGCCACCGGGGTACTCCCTAGTCCCTGCCTCTGTTCCTTGCCCCCCTAACAGTGACCCACTTGTCTACCTCCCGTGGTCTAGGAGTGACCACCTCTCTGTAACTCCTATCTATAACCTCCTCACTCTCCCTGATCAGACGGAGGTCATCAATCTGCCGCTCCAGGTTCCTAATACGGTCCCTTAGGAGCCCCATCTCGTCACACCTGGCGCAGATGTGGATGTCTGGAAGACTATCAGACTCCCAGATTCCCCACATCCGACACCCAGAACAAAAAACTGCCCTGGCAGTCATACTCTCCAAACAAAGCCCCGCGCTCGGTTACTAAACCTACCGCCTGGCCGCTACTCCAACCGCTCCAACCGCCCACCCAAAAGAACTGAGTGATCTCCTGGGAGAGGCGAAAAACCGGATTAAAAACCCAGGCCAATTTGGGAAAAAATCCGGGAAATTCCTCTCCGACCCCAAGTTAGGCGATCGAAACTAGTCCGGGAGATCACACAGGTCTTACTCCTTACTATCCCCACACACTACTTCCCAAGCAACACAGCTTGGTACTGCTGCTTGCTGCTGCTGCTTCTGCTGATTGCTGATTGCTGATTGCTGCTGCTGCTGCTTCTGCTGATTGCTGATTGCTGCTGCTGCTACTGCTGATTGCTGCTACTGCTGATTGCTGCTGCTGCTACTGCTGATTGCTACTGCTGATTGCTGCTGGTGCTACTGCTGATTGCTGCTGCTGCCCAATTGTTGTCCAATGAACCAGATTTGATAAGAGAAATCAAAGTAAAGGAACCGCTTGGAGGTAGTGACCATAATATGATTAGTTTTAATCTGCAATTTGAGAGGGAGAAGGTTAAATCGGAAGTGTTAGTGTTGCAGTTGAACAAAGCGGACTATGAAGGCATGAGAGAGGAGCTGGCCAAGGTCGACTGGAAAGGGATCCTAGCAGGAATGATGGTGGAACAGCAATGGCAGGAATTTTTGGGCATAATCCGGAAGACGCAGGATCATTTCATTCCAAAGAGGAAGAAAGATTCTAAGGGGAGTAGGAGGCAACTGTGGCTGACAAGGGAAGTTAGGGATGGAATAAAACTAAAAGAAAAGATGTATAACACAGCAAAAAGTAGCGGGAAGCCAGAGGATTGGGACTTTCAAAGGACAACAGAAGGTTACAAAACGGGCAATACGGGCTGAAAAGCTGAAGTACGAAGGGAAGCTGGCCAAAAATATAAAGAAAGACAGTAAAAGTTTCTTTAGATATGTTAAGAGAATAAGAGTAGCAAAGTCAAATGTGGGTCCCTTGAAGGCAGACACGGGTGAAATTATTATGGGTAACAGGGAAATAGCAGAAGAGTTCAACTGGTATTTCGGATCAGTCTTCACTAAGGAAGACACAAACAATCTTCCAGATGTACAAGAGGACAAAAGATCTAGGGGGTAGAGGAACTGAAAGAAATTTGTATTAGGCGAGAAATAGTATTGGGTAGACTGATGGGACTGAAGGTTGATAAATCCCCAGGGCCTGATGGTCTGCATCCCAGGGTACTCAGGGAGGTGGCTCTAGAAATAATGGACGCATTGGAGATCATTTTCCAACGTTCAATAAATTCAGGATCAGTTCCTGTGGATTGGAGGATAGCTAATGTTATCCCACTTTTCAAGAAAGGAGCGAAAGAGAAAACGGGGAATTGCAGACCAGTTAGTCTGACATCGGTGGTGGGGAAGATGCTGGAGTCAATTATTAAAGAGGTAATAACGGTGCATTTGGATAGCAGTAAAAGGATAAGTCCAAGTCAGCACGGATTTACGAAAGGGAAATCATGCTTGACTAATCTTCTGGAATTTTTTGATGATGTGACAAGTAAAATGGTTGAAGGGGAGCCAGTGGATGCAGTGTATCTAGACTTTCAGAAAGCCTTTGATAAGGTCCCACACGGGAGATTGGTGAGCAAAATTAGAGCACATGGTATTGGGGGTCGGGTGTTGACATGGATAGAGAATTGGTTGGCAGACAGGAAGCAAAGAGTAGGAGTAAACGGGTCCCTGTCAGAATGGCAGGCAGTGGTGAGTGGAGTGCCGCAAGGCTCGGTGTTGGGGCCGCAACTGTTTACTATATATATTAATGATTTTGATGAAGGAATTAGAAGTAACACTAGCAAGTTTGCGGATGACACAAAGCTGGGTGGCAGTGTGAACTGCAAAGAGGATGTTAGGAGGTTGCAGGATGACCGGGACAGGTTGAGTGAGTGGGCAGATACATGGGAGATGCAGTATAATATAGATAAAGGTGAGGTTATCCAATTTGGCGGCGAAAACAAGGAGGCAGATTATTATCTCAATGGTGTCAGGTTAGGTAAGGGGAATGCAGCGAGACCTGGATGTCCTTGTACACCAGTCACTGAAGGTTGGCGTGCAGGTACAGCAGGCAGTGAAGAAAGCTAATGGCATGTTGGCCTTCATAACGAGAGGATTTCAGTATAGGAGTAAAGAGGTTATTCTGCAGTTGTATAGGGCCCTGGTAAGACTACATCTGGAGTATTGTGTGCAGATTTGGTCTCCTAATTTGAGGAAGGACATCCTTGTAATTGAGGCAGTGC
Organism: Rhinoraja longicauda; assembly: GCF_053455715.1. Lineage (NCBI taxonomy): Eukaryota > Metazoa > Chordata > Chondrichthyes > Rajiformes > Arhynchobatidae > Rhinoraja > Rhinoraja longicauda. The sequence continues at coordinate 520,972 of NC_135955.1, read as the reverse complement.
AGCATAGGTTCACGAGATTGATCCCTGGGATGGCGGGACTGTCATATGAGGATAGATTGAAAAGACTAGGCTTGAGGAAGGATATTCTTGCTATGGAGGGCGTGCAGCGTAGGTTCACTAGGTTAGTTCCCGGAATGGCGGGACTGTCGTATGTTGAAAGGCTGGAGCGATTGGGCTTGTATACACTGGAATTTAGAAGGATGAGGGGGGATCTTATTGAAACATATAAGATAATTAGGGGATTGGACACATTAGAGGCAGATAACATGTTCCCAATGTTGGGGGAGTCCAGAACAAGGGGCCACAGTTTAAGAATAAAGGGTAGGCCATTTAGAACGGAGATGAGGAAGAACTTTTTCAGTCAGAGGGTGGTGAAGGTGTGGAATTCTCTGCCTCAGAAGGCAGTGGAGGCCAGTTCGTTGGATGCTTTCAAGAGAGAGCTGGATAGAGCTCTTAAGGATAGCGGAGTGAGGGGGTATGGGGAGAAGGCAGGAACGGGGTACTGATTGAGAGTGATCAGCCATGATCGCATTGAATGGCGGTGCTGGCTCGAAGGGCTGAATGGCCTACTCCTGCACCTATTGTCTATTGTCTATTGTATTCACTGGAGTTTAGAAGGATGAGAGGGGATCTTATGGAGACATATAAAGTTATAAAATGACTGGACAAGCGAAACGCAGGAAAAATGTTCCCAATGTTGGGCGAGTCCAGAACCAGGGGCCACAGTCTTAGAATAAAGGGGAGGCCATTTAAAACTGAGGTGAGAAGGAACTTTTCACCCAGAGAGTTGTGAATTTGTGGAATTCTCTGCCACAGAGGGCAGTGGAGGCCAATTCACTGGATGAATTTAAGAGAGAGTAAGATAGAGCTCTGGGAGATAGTGGAATCAAGGGATATGGGGAGAAGTTGGGCACAGGTTACTGATTGTGGATGATCAGCCATGATCACAATGAATGGCGGTGTTGGCTCGAAGGGCCGAATAGCCTCCTCCTGCACCTGTTTTCTATGTTTCTATGTTAAAGTTAACCCCATCAACAAAGTTCACCCCACTGTTTAAAGTTCACCCCACTGTTAAAGTTCACCCCTACTGTTAAAGATCACCCCTACTGTTAAAGTTCACCCCACTGTTAAAGTTCACCCCACTGTTAAAGTTAACGCCACGATCAAAGTTAACCCCATTAACTGTAAAGTTAACCCCATTAATGTAAAGGAACCACATTATTCTCTCCACTGCTGCTGCATCATTTACAAAATGCCAAGTATTTGACTTCAGATCTCCAGCAACTTGTATCCCTTAGATAATGTGATACTTTTGCCTCACTCCTGATTTTCCTTTGTGTCTCCTCGACATAGATGAGTTTGATTCTTGAGCCCTCACAACCAGTTGGTGCCATTCCCCATCTCTGCAAATTAACACAATTATTTTCTGACTTTGCCATCTTTTGATTTAAGATCTTCAATGGGAAACATTAACTCAAAAAAAAATTCCACAGCCACTGTTTTACGGAACGTTGTTTTTTCCCCCCACATCTCCAGCATGTAAGGGTTTTGTTTTACAAGGGCCTTGATGCAATACAGAAGCACCATCTTTTACAGTGCTGGCCCTCTCTTGGTTCAGCATTGCACGACTTATCACATGAGTTAGCATCTGCACAGCCGTTTGGCTCGAGTCAGAGTGCTCTCACGCCTGAGGTCTTGGTGACTGCATCTGTTTATTCCCTCTATAGTGTAATTTCATCAAAAGATATTTTCCATTGTCTGCCAGGTAGCCAGGATACAGCTCCAGATTCAGGATACGCTGGCACGCAACTACTCCCAGCACCCATCCGTGCAGGAAGCTATCTCTCAGCTTGACTCCGAGCTCATGGACATCACCAAGGTGAGCACGGCGGAAGGGCCCGCATTTCACTGGGAGTTAATGTAGAAAAACTTTTAAATGTTGAGCTTACACCCGTGATAAACACAATCCAGGGAGAAAGGAAGATAGACACAAAATGCTGGACTAACTCAGCGGGACGGGCAGCATCTCTGCAGAGAAGGAATGGGTGACCTTTCGGGTCGAGACCCTTCTTCGGGTCTGAGAGTCAGGGGAGAGGGAGACCCAAAGAGATAAGGAAGTGTAAGGGGTGAAAACAAGACATCAAAAGAGATGGCAATCAAGGAAAATGTAGAATAGATCATTGTTAACCAGAAGAAGGTGACATTGAAGCAAACAGAGAAAAGATTTAAACAGGGGAACAGTCAGATTGGTCTGAGAACTAGGTAGGGGGAGGGATGGAGAGAGAGGGAAAGCAAGGGTTATGTGAAGTTAGAGAAGTCAATATTCTTACAGTTGGGGTGTAAGCTGCCCAGGTGTAAGGTGTGAGAATTGGAATTGGGAGTGAGATTTGATTTAAAGACATGTTGGTTTCAAAGCAATAAATGCATGGATACTTTTCAGGTGGGCCTAGTGTAGACAGTAGCATGTTGGTTGGCATGGGCAAGTTAGGCCAAAGGGCCTATTTGCACACTATGTCTCTATGGCATTTGGGCCTAAAGCACGAGGTCATGGTTTGAGGCAGAAAGGAAGTTTCCATCCAGCAAGCTGTGCTCCAGAATATGGTGCCTGAGAAAGTTATGAAATCAGATGGAATAACTTTCCAAAATGAGCTGAATAAATGCTGGATGAAGAAAATTGAAGGGCTGTGAGTAAAGGGAGAACTAATTGTGTCAGCTCTTTAGCGGAAGGCATAGTGAGGTGAACCGCTGTGACCAATGTTGTTGTATAACACTGAGATTATTTTCTGCAGTTGTATGGAGAGTTTGCAGATCACTTCCGACTCTCTGAGTGTAAGCTGGCCATCATCCATTGTGCAGGTCACTCGGACACTATCCTCGTGCAGGCACTCTGGCAAGAAATTATAGAGAAAGGTGAGTGTGGAAAATGTCAAACTTAGTGATGTGTATAAAATCATGAGGTGAATGCACAGTCTTTTACCCAGAGGAGGGCAATCAAGACCCAGGAGCAAAGGTTTAAGGTGAGAGGGGAAAGATTTAAAAGGAGCCTAATGGGCAACTTTTTCCATATGAGGGTGGTAGGTATAGAACAAAGAACAGTACAGAAAAACAGGCTCTTTGGTCCATAAAGTCTTTGCTGAACATGATGCCAGAACCATCTCTTACCTACATGCACATAATCCACGTCTCCTCATTCCCTGCATATCCATTTGCCTATCCGAAGCTGCTGAAATGCCACAATCCTATCTGCCTCAACCTTCAACCCTGGCAGGGCATTCCACCCACTCTCCACCCTCTGTTTCTGGAAGAAGCTGCCAGGGAAGGTAGTTGAGGCAGGTACTATAACAACATTTAATAGACATTTGGACAGGTACATGGATAGGAAAGGTTTTGGAGTATATTGGCCAATCGTGGACAGGTGGGACTAGCTTAGATGAGGTATCTTGGTCACCATGGACAAGTTGAGCTGAAGGGACTGTTTCTGTCTTTTATGACTGAGGTCACATCTTGGTCTTTCTTTCGTCGGGCCATTTACATATTGAGAAAATGCTCCTGATAAACTTTACCCTGACGCTAATCCTAATTGCATTCAAGGCCCAAGCACCATGGCAGCCACAGTTCATATTTGGAAAGAGCAAATCTGCCACTATTATAGACAATAGGTGCAGGAGGAGGCCATTCGGCCCTTCAGGCCAGCACCGCCACTCAATGTGATCATGGTCGATCATTCTCAATCAGTACCCCGTTCCTGCCTTCTCCCCATACCCCCTGACTCCACTATCCTTAAGAGCTCTATCTAGCTCTCTCTTGAATGCATTCAGAGAATTGGCCTCCACTGCCTTCTGAGGCAGAGAATTCCACATATTCACAAGTCTCTGACTGAAAACGTTTTTCCTCATCTCACTTCTAAATGGCCTACCCCTTATTCTTAAACTGTGGCACCTTGTTCTGGACTCCCCCAACATTGGGAACATGTTTCTTGCCTCTAACGTGTCCAACCCCTTAATAATCTTATACGTTTCAATAAGATCTCCTCATCCTTCTAAATTGCAGTGTATTGCAATCACTATTACAATTATTTGTAATCTCCCTAAATATTTGCTCACCTAATTCTCACTAACAACTTGCAGGGCTGATAGCACAACCCCATCAAAATGATCAACTCTTTTTATTTCCCAGTTCACTCAATAATCCTGCAGGAGTATCCCCTCGATATACTTTGTAATGATTTCCCTAATCAAAAACACACTTCCTCTCTTTCTTCACCTGTATCCAGTAGCATTTTACCCCAGAACACTAGAACTGCCAGTCCTAGCCCTCAGCCATAGAAACATAGAAAATAGGGGCAGGAGGAGGCCATTTGGCCCTTCAAGCCAGCACCGCCATTCATTGTGATCATGGCTGATCATCCACAATCGGTAACCCATGCCTGCCTTCTCCCCACATCCCTTGATTCTGCTAGCCCCTGGAGCTCTATCAAACTCTCTTTTAATTGCATCCAGTGAATTCGCCTCCGCTACCTTCTGTGGCAGAGAATTCCACAATTTCACAACTCTCCGGGTGAAAAAGTTTTTTTTGCGTCTCAGTTTTAAATGGCCTCCCCTTTATTCTTACACTGTGGCCTCTGGTTCTGGACTCCCCCAACATTAGGAACTTTTTTCCTGCATCTAGCTTGTCCAGTCATTTTATAATTTTATATGTCTCTATAAGATTCCCTCTCATCCTTCTAAACTCCAGTGAATACAAGCGTAGTCTTTTCAATCTTTTCTCATATGATAGTCCCACCATCCCAGGGATCAATCTTGTGAACCTATGCTGCACTGCCTCAATTACAAGGATGTCCTTCCTCAAATTAGGAGACCAAAACTGTATACAATACTCCAGATGTGGTCATACCAGGGCCCTATACAATTACAGAAGAACCTCTACTCCTATACTCAAATCCTCTCGTTATGAAGGCCAACATGGCATTAACTTTCTTCACTGCCTGCTTTACCTGCATGCCATCTTTCAGTGACTGGTGTACAAGTCTCGCTGCACTTCCCCCTTATCTAACCTGACACCATTGAGATAATAATCTGCCTCCTTGTTTTTGCCGGCAAAGTGGATAACCTCACATTTATCTATGTTATACTGCATCTGCCACGCATCTGCCCACTCACTCAACCTGTCCCGGTCATCCTGCAACCTCCTAACATCCTCTTTGCAGTTCACACTGCCACCCAGCTTTGTGTCATCTGCAAACTTGCTAGTGTTACTTCTAATTCCTTCGTCCAAATCATTAATATGTGTGGTAAACAGTTGCGCCCCCAACACCGAGCCTTGCGGCACTCCACTCACCACTGCCTGCCATTCTGAAAAGGACCCGTTTACTCCTACTCTTTGCTTCCTGTCTGCCAACCAATTCTTTATCCATGCCAACACCCTACCTCCAATCCCATGTGCTCTAATGTTGCTCACCAATCTCCTGTGTGAGACCTTATCAAAGGCTTTCTGAAAGTCTAGATACACTACATCCACTGGCTCCCCTTCATCCATTTTATTTGTCACATCCTCAAAAAATTCCAGAAGATTAGTCAAGCATGATTTCCCTTTCATAAATCCATGCTGACTTGGACTTATCCTTTTACTGCTATCCAAATGCACCGTTATTACCTCTTTAATAATTGAGTCCAGCATCTTCCCCACCACCGATGTCAGACTAACTGGTCTGTAATTCCCCGTTTTCACTCTCGCTCCTTTCTTGAAAAGTGGGATAACATTAGCTATCCTCCAATCCACAGGACTACTGTGAAGGAGTGTTTGATGGTCAGTGTGGACCCAGTGGGCTGAAGGGCATGTTTCTATGTTGTATGTTTGAAATTAACAAACCGAATCTCTCCTCGTAAACCAAGATGCTCCGTATTTGGCAACAGCTTGGTGAATCCCTTCACAGTCCCTCAAATGTAATCGCATCCTTCCCCTCTGCTGACTTTCTGCTGCCGTTGGTGTTTTTCCAGAGTTGGGTGACAGCAGGCTGATGAGTTCCATGGATCGGATGCAGACGCTGAGCATGAAGCTTGTGTCTCTGGGAAAGGTTTATGCTGGGACACCACGCTATTTCCCACTAGGTAAGTACAGGTCCATGATTCCGAGAGTTGTGTAATTAAATGTTTGGGAGGGCAGGGAAAGGAGTAGTAGCAACACATTGCAACTGCTGTGGGAAGGAGATCATCTTTCAATATCTCCATCCACACTGTATCTGGCTTTCGCAGTTGGACATGAAACACATGCAGATGCACACGCGCGCACACACAGACACACCCCACACACACAGACACACACACACACACGCACCCCACACACATGCACACACCCCACACACACAGACAGACACACACACACACACACCTTAGAGCTATGAGTGAGTAGTAGGAAGCTCTGGTGGACTGGAGGTAGGGTAAGATGTGGAGTCATCTCGACGCGTATTTGCCTAATGGTAGGGTGTAAGGTGGAGTCATCTGGATGGGTCTTTGACTGTCTTGTCTTTGCAGAGTACCTGGTGCAGTATCTGGAACAGCAATCGTGTGTGCTCACCTGGGACACTGGCTTTGTGACCTACACGATGCAGGAGATAGGAATAGCCTTACCGAGACTGCTGGAGGTCTACACACAACTCTTCAAGACAAGGGTACGAGCCGTGGAATATGCACTTTCGGCTGTGTGTATGTGTGTGTGTGTGTATGTGTGTTTGGATATGTGTATGAGTGTGTGTGCTGCAGGCATTAGGATTAATGTTTGTGTGTGTGTGCATATACTGTTACATGGAAGCATAGAAAATGGGTGCAAGAGGAGGCCATTTGGCTCTTCGAGCCAGCACGCCATTCATTGTGATCATGGCTGATCATCCACAATCAATAACCCGTGCCTGCCTTCTCCCCATATCCCTTGACTCCACAAGTCCCGAGAGCTCTATCTAACTCTTTTAAATTCATCCAGTGAATTGGCCTCCACTGCCCTCTGCCAGAGAATTCCACAAATTCACAACTCTCTGGGTGAAAATGTTTTTTCTCACCTCAGTTTTCAATGGCCTTCCCTTTATTCTTAGACTGTGGCCCCTGGTTCTGGACTCGCCCAACATTGGGAACATTTTTCCTGCATCTAGCTTGTCCAGTCCTTTTATAATTTTATATGTCTCTATAAGATCCCCTCTCATCCTGCTAAACTCCAGTGAACACAAGCCCAGTCTTTCCAATCTTAGAAAAGATCGGATGTCATAAGCTTGAAATGGTGCAGAAAATATTGACAGGACTGGAAGGCTTGATGGAGAGCCTGGACAGGCTGGGACTGACCCTGGAGGGTTGGAGGCTGAGAGTCACACAAAATAATCAGGAACATACATTAGATGAATCATCACAGTCTTGTTCCCAGGGTAGAGGAGTCCAGAACTAGAGGGCACAGGTTTAACGTGAGCTCAGGGAAAAATTTGAGACCAGAGGTGTCATTTCTTCATGCAGAGGATATTGCATTTGTGGAACGTGGTCAGAGGAAGCTGTGGAAATGCGTACAATGGCAATGTTTAAGCCATTTGCACAGGTATGTGGATGGGAACGGTTTAGAGAGATATGAGCCAACTGCAGGCAAACGGGACTAGCTTAGTTGGTATGGGTGAATCGGGCTGAAGGGCCTGTTTTTGCATTGTGTGACTGTATAGTAAGGGTGTGTATGCTTCATTAATGCACGCCTCTACCATGAGCCTATGTCCTACGCTTGCTGCAGTTTCTAACATACTTTAATATGCCCTCATTTTAGGATCCATATTGGCAGAGGGTTAAAAAGCCCTTGCACTTGCTGGAGTGTATTCATGTTCTTCTGAGTGCGTATGTGCAAGAACCCAGCAAAGTTCCAGCCCACGAGAGGTGAGTTCTGGGTGCTCTGTGGAGAGCCTCTTGCTCCCTGCTGTATTTGATGGTGTCTGTTTTTCTGAAGGCTCACTGAACGTTGCTGTGTTCCAGACGGAGATTCACCAACTACTGCCTGGATGCGATCGGCCGCTTCCTTGTCGAGCTTCAGTCAATGAGCCCCACCGGTGTCCTACAAGCAACGATTGGAAATTTCAAGTCCCTCCAAGCCAAGCTCGACCGCCTGCACTGACAGCTCGCCTGGACACTCGCACATCCATGGCGTTTCTGGGCTTTCTCCAGGGGTCTGCGCTGTGCTCAGTCCAGGTGCTCCCTGAGCTGGGATCCTGCATCACAGTCTGTGACCAGTGAGCCCGTCCCTGGAGTCTCACCGCTCCAACGGCTCAATCCAGCCCGTGGACTGGGGCCGGTCCCTGGAACCAGGGACTGGGGCCGGTCCCTGGAACCAGGGACTGGAGTCTCACCACTCCAATGGTTGATATCAAGCCAGTGGACTGGGGCCGGGGACTGGAGTCTCACCACTCCAGCGGCTAGATCCAACCTGTGGACTGGGGCTGGTCGCTGGAGCTGGGGACTGGAGTCTCACCACTCCAGCGGCTAGATCCAACCTGTGGACTGGGGCTGGTCGCTGGAGCTGGGGACTGGAGTCTCACCACTCCAGCGGCTAGATCCAACCTGTGGACTGGGGCTGGTCGCTGGAGCTGGGGACTGGAGTCTCACCACTCCAGCGGCTAGATCCAACCTGTGGACTGGGGCTGGTCGCTGGAGCTGGGGACTGGAGTCTCACTGCTCACAACGGCTCGATTCAGCTCGTGCATGTTGCATGACTGCTCAGAAGCAGATTCCCAATGACAGAGCTCTCTTTTTTGGGAGCTGTGACCAGCTCAGGGTGTGTCTCCACTGATCTCAGTGACAGCCTCATGGAAGAGGTTATTCAGGAGCATCTATCTCAGCTCTCTCCCACTCCCAGCACCCAAACCCTTTTTTATCTACTCAATTTAAATATATTTTCATTTTTTTAATGTAAATTAATTTTCTGCAGCAGTTGAATAAAAGTGAACCTTGGATAGTTTAAAGGGTGTGTTAGCAAGTGTGCTCCCTCACAGCACTCACACATGGGCACTGAGGCACACAAGTTCACACTCAAATTTGCTTGATAGAGTAACAGCACATGCCCAAGACTTGCATTGTCGCGGTGATGCATGCAGTGCTCCTGGGATGATGCAGCTCTGTTTCACATCCATTCACAGGCGGTGGCAATCGCTGCTCATCACCCATTCACCTGTCTTGTAAAGTGAGCGGGTCCTTGCCATTTCACAATTCTGTTCGGTGTGGGAATTGTTGATGCAGATCTTGAATCATGCAGTCCATTAGGGGAAGAGCAGAATCCTTTTCAGAAAAGACACAACTAACAAGGTTCCTTGCGGACCAGCCCTGCATGGAAACGAGCTCTTCGTACTGAGGCCTTTTATGAAACACCACACCCATGACCCTCATGCACAGATTCACCCATTAGCCCTGTTGCTTCCCCAAGAACACTTGGTTGTAATGGACAAGATGGGTTAAAGGCCTGTTTCCTTGCTGTATAGCTCTGTATCTAGTACCTATTGAGTTCCATTTTGAAGGCCCTGTTTCCATTATCCTGGCAGAAAATAAATTTCAGTTCCAATCAATTTTTTTTAAATGGTATTTTACTAAATGTCCCTCTTGGTCTTAGTTTAGTGTTTTTTAGTTTAGAGATACAGCGTGGAAACAGGCCCTTCGGCCCACCGGATCCGCGCCGACCAGCGATCCCCGCACACTAACACTATCCTATACCCACTAGGGACAATTTACACTTACCAAGCCAATTAACCTACCAACCTGTACGTCTTTGTAGTGTGGGAGGAAACCAAAGATCTCGGAGAAAACCCACGCAGGTCACGAGGAGAACGTACAAACTCCGTACAGACAGCACCCGTAGTCGGGATGGAACCCGGGTCTCCGGCGCTGCATTCACTGTAAGGCAGCAACTCTACGCTGCGTCACCGTGCTGCCACCGTCTTGCTATTACCTGTTATATTTACTTCATAAAGAGACCAATCACGTTAACATTGACATGGGGAGAATGTAGGAAGCTGCTGACGAAGGCTTCAAAGCAGGACATTCAAACTCAAACTCAGAAGGGAAAGACAACATGATGCCATGAAATATTTCACCAATTTATTGCAAAGGTGGAGCCCAAAAGCTGCAATTACTCTAATGAAATTGTACTGCAACCTGACAATAGCCAGCTGGAGATGGTGGAACAAATATGTTGACAAGTTACAGAAAGATATGACAGGGTTGACATAGTGGGTGACTGCAACTTCCCCCACAATGACTGGCACTTGGACAGAGCAGAATTTGGTGTATCTAAAACAATATGGATACTCCAGCATTTTGGGGATAGTGATCACAACTCCATAAGTTTAAATGTTTAGGAAGGAACTGCAGATGCTGGTTTAAACCAAAGATAGACACAAGAAGCTGGAGTAACTCAGCAGGTCAGACAGCATCTCTGGAGAAAAGGAATATGCCTTTTCTCCAGAGATGCTGTCTGGCCTGCTGAGTTACAGAAAGAATACAGAATAGCTTTATTGTCATTCGTTTTACCGAACAAAATTAATTTGCCAGCAGTCACAGAGCAAAAAAACACAAGACACACAACCCCAACACAAACATCCATCACAGTGACTCCAAACACCCCATCACTGTGATGGAGGCAAAAAAAACTTCCTCTCTCTTCCCCCATGCCCTTCCCACGGACAGACAGCTCGACCCCTACCGAGGCGACTGACCCGCACAAGGAGATGGAAGGTCCCGCGGCCGAGCTGCACCGGGCGCTGGAACGTCCCGCGGCTGTACCGGGCGATGGAAGGCCCTGTGGCCGAGCCGTACCGGGCGATGGAAAGCCCTGTGGCCGAGCCGTACCGGACGATGGTAACTCCCGTGGCTGAGCCGCACCGGGCGATGGAAGGCCCCGTGGCCGAGCCGTACCGGGCGATGGAAGGCCCCGTGGCCGAGCCGTACCGGGCGATGGAAGGCCCCGTGGCCGAGCCGTACCGGGCGATGGAAGACCCCGTGGCCGAGCCGTACCGGACGATGGTAAGTCCCGTGGCTGAGCCGCACCGGGCGATGGAAGGACCCGTGGCCGAGCTGCACCGGGCGTTGGAAGGCCCCGTGGCCGAGCCGCACCGGGCGATGGAAGGCCCCGTAGCCGAGCCGCACCGGACGATGGTAAGTCCCATGGCCGAGCCGCACGGGTGATGGAAAATCCCGCGGCCGCGCCGGGTGATGGAAGGCCCCGCGGCCAAGCCGCACCGGGCGCTGTTGTCCCGCGGCCGAGCCGCGCCCCGAGGAAGAGACCTAAAAAAAGAAAGATTTCCCCCACCACCCCACCCCACACATACACAGCCAAAAACAAAGCACCCCAACACACAAACAAAAAAGGAAAAAGGACAAACAGACTGCCAACGAGCGGCAGCCGTTAGGCGCCGCCACACGTGACACATGTGACATACTCCAGCATTTGTGTCCATCTTCCATAAGTTTAAAGATTGTTATGAAGAGGGCCGTCTAGACCTTGGGAGAAGGTACTGAATTTGAATAAGGCAGATCACAATGTTATTATCAGGAGTAAGGGAGAGTGAACTGGGAACAGTTGTTCACAAAATGCTGGAGTAACTCAGCAGGTCAGGCAGCATCTCGGGAGAGAAGGAATGGGTGACGTTTTGGGACGAGACCCTTCTTCAGACTGATGTTGGGGAGTTACTCCAGCATTTTGTGAATAAATCGATTTGTACCAGCATCTGCAGTTATTTTCTTATACTACTGGGAACAGTTGTTATTGGATAAGGCAGCATCTGTCTATGGGAATCGTTTAAAGGCCATTTGATAAAAGTTCAAAACTGGCAAATTCCAGTAAGGAGGAGTGGTAAGGATGTCAAAGTATGAAACCTTGGGTGACCAGAGGTTGGACATCTGGATTCAGAACTGGCTTATTCAAAGAAGACAGAGGGTTGTGGTGGAAGATAGATATTCAGGCTGGAGGCCGGTGATCAGTGGAGTTCTGCAGGGATCTGTGCTGGAACCTATGCTGTTTGTGATTATATATACATGACATAGACATAAATGTGGATGGATTGATGAGTAAGTTTGCTGACACCACCAAATGTGGAGGAGTTATCGACAGTGAGGAATGCTGGCAGAAGATACTGTGGAATATACACCGATCAGCCAAAACATTCTGACCACTGACAGGAAGTGAATGATATTGATTATCTTGTTACAATGGCACCTGTCAAGGGGTGGGATATATTAGAGACGAGCAGAATACCTGCGGAAATCACGAAAAAATAAAGAACGAACGAGATCACGCTTCTTCAAGGACACCTATAAGTTCGTAAAATCTGAAAACATCAAGGCAGGAGCTAGACGAGCATCTAAAAAGAATATATGCGGATGACAAAAGACACCTGGAGACAGCTATTCCATCGGACATTCCACCAATTGAACAACCAGAGCAGCAGATGGACATTAGTCCTCCAAAGTGGAGGGAGGTGGAACAGACAGTAAAGCGGGTAAGTGTGTAGGGACATACGGATTAGCGGGGGGGTCTCGAACCCTCGGTTGGGCTAACGAGGCACGAGATGCGGGAGCACGGGATATAGTTGTGTCTGGCGACCAGCTGGAAAGATGAGATTAGATTATTATACCTAGTTAAGTAGTGTGTGTCCTACTACCATCAAGGGATTGCAGGAATTCGTGGGCATGGTGAACTTTTATCACCGGTTCGTGCCTGCAGCAGCTCGGGTCATGCACCCCCTTTTTCAATGCCTCGCAGGTAACCCCGCAGAGTTGGTATGGTCCGCATCTGCAGAGACGGCTTTTGTCGCGGTCAAACAGGCCCTCGCCAACGCCACCATGCTGGTGCACCCGCGCTCCTCCGCCCCCACGGCGCTGACGGTGGACGCCTCAGACGTGGCGGTGGGTGGGGTTTTGGAGCAGCAGGACGAAGGTCAATGGCAGCCCCTGGCGTTTTTCAGCCGGCAGCTCTCGCAAGCCGATCTCAAATATAGTGCGTTTGATAGGGAGCTCCTGGCCCTCTATTTAGCAGTCCGCCACTTTCGTTATTTTTTGGAAGGCCGCTCTTTTGTGGCCTACACGGATCACAAACCTCTGACATTCGCTTTTGCTAAGGTTTCTGACCCGTGGTCGGCTCGCCAGCAGCGGCACCTCACCCTAATTTCGGAGTTTACCACCGATGTCCGTCATATTGCGGGTAGGCTTAATACTGTTGCTGATGCCCTGTCCCGGCCGGCCATTCCCTCCGTTGCCATGGTAGGCGGACAGGTGGATTTCCAGGAGCTAGCGGAGGCTCAGCGCCTGGAAGGGACTGCCGCGGTGTACGCCTCCACAGCCTCGGGACTGCGTTTGGAGCAGGTGGCGTATGGCCCCACAGGTACCAAGTTGTGGTGTGACGTTTCCCTTTCACGCCCTCGCCTGGTGGTGCCTGCCGCCCTGCGACGTAATGTTTTTGAGGCCATTCACGGCCTGGCACATCCGTCTATCAGGGCGACTTCGGCCATGGTGGCCGCCCGGTTTGTCTGGCACGGCCTGCGGAAGCAGGTGGCAGCCTGGGCATGTGCCTGTATTCCGTGCCAAACCTCCAAAGTTCATCGCCATGTCCAGCCCCCATACCAGAGTTTCGAAGTTCCCCCAGTCCGTTTTTTCCACATCCACGTGGATGTAGTGGGTCCATTGCCTTATTCCAGGGGTTATACTCATCTCCTGACGGTGGTGGATCGGTTTACACGTTGGCCGGAGGCGCTCCTATTGTCGGACACCTCGGCGGTCTCCTGTGCACGGGCCCTGGCGTTGCATTGGGTGGCCCGTTTCGGCGTACCGGCTATCATCACCACAGATCGGGGAGCCCAGTTCACCTCCTCCCTCTGGGCCGCGCTGGCACAGTTGTATGGGTCTCGCTTACAGCAGACCACCGCCTACCATCCCCAATCCAACGGGATGGTTGAGCGCTTCCATCGGCAGCTGAAGGCGTCCCTCTGTGCCCGACTGACCGGCCACGATTGGGCTGACCAGCTGCCTTGGGTCCTCCTCGGCATTCGTACGGCCCCGAAGGCCGAGCTAGGCACATCCTCGGTCGAACTCGTCTACGGTTCGCCCCTGCGGGTACCAGGTGACATCCTCCCTTCCGCCCCCGCTTTGCCACCACCCGTTACGTCGGTGTTGGGTTCCCTCCGGGCACGGGTAGGTTCTCTGGCTCCAGTCCCGACCTCCTGGCACGGAAGCACGGCGGTCCACGTCCCGTCGGACTTGTGGGACTGTGATTTCGTGTTCCTGCGGAAAGATTCCCACCGCCCCCCTCTTCAGCCGGTTTATCAGGGCCCGTTTCTGGTACTTAAGAGAGGGGCTGTCACTTTTACCTTACAGGTGGGTAATCGCCAGGAACTCGTTTCCGTATCCCGGCTCAAGCCGGCCCATTTGGACCAGGACCTCCCTGTGTCGGTGGCCCAGCCGCCGCGCAGGGGCCGGCCTATGGCCGCCCCCCTGGTGCCGCCAGCGGCGCCTTGGTTGCCACCCCTCAGCCCCCCGCCACCTATGATTGGGCCCGGGCCCCCGTTCCCGATCAAGCGCTCTCCGTCGCCTACGTCCTCCACATCCATGGCCCCTCCATCGCCTCCGGCGGCGGCGCCCTGCCCGCCTCCCGTCACATTGGCGGTATCGGGTTCCCCCCTCCGTACGCGTTCCGGGAGGGAGGTCCGGGCACCCGTGAGGTACGGTTTCGAGGGTTCTGGGGGGGGTCATGTAGGGACATACGGATTAGCGGGGGGGGTCTCGAACCCTCGGTTGGGCTAACGAGGCACGAGATACGGGAGCACGAGGTATAGTTGTGTCTGGCGACCAGCTGGAGAGATGAGATTAGATTATAATACCTAGTTAAGTAGTGTGTGTCCAAAAGCTGCAGTCTGTTTGCAAATACCTTTGAATAAAGACTTTGAACAAAGACGCTCGTTGTGGACTCACTACAAGTGCATCTTTAGCCCCAGGGTCAAATGGGGTTCTGTATCGACTCTACAAGAGTGCTCCTGATGTTCTTCGCTTCCTGCGGAGGCGAATGAAAGTGGCTTGGGAGAAGAGAATTATACCCAAAGCAAGGTACAGGGCAGGTGGAGTCCTGATTCCAAAAGAGAAGGAATCCACAGATATCAGCCAATTCCGCCCTATCAGTCTCCTCAATGTAGAGGGTAAAATCTACTTCAGCATCATAGCTCAGAGGATGACCAGCTATTTAGAGAGAAACAACCTTGTGGATACAACAGTCCAAAAAGCAGGCATCCCAGGGTTCTCTGGATGTCTCAAACATACCAGCATGATTTGGCACCAAATCCAGACTGCAAGAAAAGAAAAGAGAAGACATAGCGCAGCGGTAGAGTTGCTGCTTTACAGCGAATGCAGCGCCGGAGACTCAGGTTCGATCCTGACTACGGGTGCTGCACTGTAAGGAGTTTGTACGTTCTCCCCGTGACCTGCGTGGGTTTTCTCCGAGATCTTCGGTTTCCTCCCACACTCCAAAGACGTACAGGTATGTAGGTTAATTGGCTGGGTAAATGTAAAATGTAAAAATTGTCCCTAGTGGGTGTAGGATAGTGTTAATGTACGGGGATCGCTGGGCAGCACGGACTTGGAGGGCCGAAAAGGCCTGTTTCCGGACGTATAGATATGATATGATATGATAATGGCAGGGTGTACCATCTCCCCATTGATTTTTACAATGGCTATGGAAGTCATCATAAGGGCCTCCAAGTGGGTGGTTGGAGGAGAGCGGCTGAAGCCTGGAGTCTGTCTACCACCCATCAGAGCATACATGGATGACATGACAACCATAACAACAACGGCACCTTGCACCAGGCGTCTTTTAGGGAAGCTTCAAGAGAACATCACTGGGGTTAGAATGAAATTTAAGCCATCCAAATCAAGAAGCATTTCTATAATCAAAGGCAAACTGACAGATCAAAGGTTTTTCATTGATCAAGAACCAATCCCAACTGTGTCAGAGAAGCCAATCAAAAGTCTGGGGAGATGGTATGACTAAACTGAAGGACACTGATCAGGCAAACGAGCTTAGGCAAGAAATCATCAAAGGTCTAGCGAACATCGACCGATCCATGTTGCCTGGAAAGCTGAAAATCTGGTGCCTGCAGTTTGGGTTACTACCTCGCCTTATGTGGCCACTAACCATGTATGACATCACCCTCACAAGAGTTGAGAAGATGGAAAGAACAATCAGCTCTTTTGTGAGAAAGTGGTTAGGTGTTCCTCGATGCCTGAGCAACGTAGGCCTGTACGGTCAGGGGGTACTTCAGCTGCCTCTCTGTAGCCTCACAGAGGAGTTCAAGTGCACTAAAGTCAGACTAGAGATGACCCTGGCAGAATCGAGGGACACTGTCATCCGAGCTGCTGCCCCAACCCTGGCAACAGGAAGGAAGTGGACGGCTAAGAATGCGACACAGCAGGCAAAATCTGCTCTCCACCAAGGCGACATGATTGGGCAAGTCCAACATGGACAAAGTGGCTTGGGGCTTGGCGAAAAGTGATCTTGCTGGAACAAGGCATCCTCACTGGAGCGCCGGAAGTTGGTCACGGCCGAAGTCCACCAACAGGAGGAGTAGGTGTGCCAAGGCTGTGTTGCAAGCTAAACAGGACCAGTGGATGAGATGGGAGAGTGTGGAAAAGCGGAAGATCAGCTGGAAGGACATGTGGGAGATGGAGGCGAGCAGGATAAGCTTCTTCATTCAGGCAACCTATGATGTCCTTCCTAGCCCAAAAAATCTCAACCAATGGGCGGTAGCGCAGCGGTAGAGTTGCTGCTTTACAGCGAATGCAGCGCCGGAGACTCAGGTTCGATCCTGACTACGGGTGCTGCACTGTAAGGAGTTTGTACGTTCTCCCCGTGACCTGCGTGGGTTTACTCCGAGATCTTCGGTTTCCTCCCACACTCCAAAGACGTACAGGTATGTAGGTTAATTGGCTGGGTAAATGTAAAAATTGTCCCTAGTGGGTGTAGGATAATGTTAATGTGCGGGGATCACTGGGCGGCACGGACTTGGAGGGCCGAAAAGGCCTGTTTCCGGCTGTATGTATATGATATGATATGATATGATAATGGCTGGGCGAAGATCCATCATGCCCCCTGTGTTCAACACCAGCCACGCTTAAGCACATCCTCACTGGGTGTAAAGTAAGCCTCTCCCAAGGACGGTACACCTGGAGACATAATCAAGTGCTCAAATCCCTGGCAGCGACTCTGGAAAGCAGGAGAACAGCCAACAATGCCCTGCCGTCCAGAACAACCAACCCAGTTATGCCAATTGTCTTTGTTCGGGAGGGGGAACAAAAGCAACGGAAAATTCCACCAAGGACAAGGTTTGGACAGCTAGAGGCAGCCCGGGACTGGCAGATGCTGGTGGATGTGGACCAGCGGCTTACAGTTCAATCAGAGATAGCCATCACCAACCTGAGGCCTGATGTTGTCCTCTGGTCGAACTCTCAGCGCATGGTGTATTTTGTGGAGCTCACAGTCCCTTGGGAGGATGCTGTGCAGGAAGCCTTTGAAAGAAATTGCGATATACAGAGCTTGCAGCGGAGGCAGAACAGCGGGGCTGGACAGCAAAGATCTGCCCGGTAGAAGTTGGATGTCGAGGATTTGTGGCAACATCTACCGTAAGACTGATGAAGGACCTGGGGATCAGCGGACAAGTCCTACGCCAGGCTATCAAGGAAACATCACGGGTGGCAGAGCGGAGTAGCCAGTGGCTCTGGCTGAAGAGGAAAGACCCCATCTGGTCTCCCAAATAAGCCGGCTAGGCAGATGCAGAGGGGGGAGGTTCTGGGACGCCAGAATGCACTGCTGTGCCTACTGGAGACGTCGTGGGTCCATTCAGCGAAACGTTGATGAAAGTAGGTGCCCACTTGATAACCCCAATGACGTGTCTGCCTAGCCTTTCTCAACATCGGAGTGTAGGTGAGTGCATAAGCCTCCCATCACCACCGGGACATTTGGCACTTTGGATTTCTAACATCTTGTCCTGTGTATTTGGAAACAACAGGCAACAAGTGAACAGTCAGTTCTTGAAGTTGATGCGTTGGATGCAGGGGAAATGGACAGGAGTAAAGACATAGAAATATAGAAAATAGGTGCAGGAGGAGGCCATTGGGCCCTTCGAGCCAGCACCGCCATTCATTGTGATCATGGCTGATCATCTACAATCAGTAACCCGTGCCTGCCTTCTCCCCATATCCCTTGATTCCACCAGCCCCTAGAGCTCTCTCTTAAATCCATCCAGTGATTTGGCCTCCACTGCCCTCTGTGGCAGAGAATTCCACAAATTCACAACACTCTGGGTGAAAAAGTTCCTTCTCACCTCAGTTTTAAATGGCCTCCCCTTTATTCTAAGACTGTGGCCCCTGGTTCTGGACTTGCCCAACATTGGGAACCTGAGTGACTTTGACAAGGGCCAAATTGTTATGGCCAGACGACTGGGTCAGAACATCTGTGAAACGGCAAGGCTTGTGGGGTGCTCCCGGTCAGCAGTGGTGAGTACCTACCGACAGTGGTCCGAGGAGGGACAAACCACAAACCGGCGACAGGCAGGGTGTTGGGCGCCCAAGGCTCATCGATGTGTGAGGGCAACGAAGGTTATCCCATCTGGTCCGAACCGACAGAAGGTCGACTGTAGCACAAGTCACAGAAAATGTTAATGGTGGTCACTGAGGAATGTGTCACAATACACAGTGCTGCGTATGGGGCTGCACACGGAGGACCAACAGCATATTAGGCAGGTGGTCATAATGTTTTGGCTGATTGGGTCATAATGTTTTGGCTGATCGGTGTGGATCATCTGCAGAAATCGGTTGAGAAATGGCAGATGGAGTTTAACCCGAGCACGTTTGAGGTGTGGAAATTTGAGAGGTCAAATGTATATAATTAATGGCAAGACACTTAACAGCATTGATGTGCAGAGGCCTCTTGGAATTTACATTCGCAGCTCACTGAAGGTGTCCGCACAGGTAGATAGTATGGTATCGGTGTACAGTATGCTTGCCTTCTTTGCTGGGGACATTGAATACGAGTGTCAGGTGGTCATGATGCTGGTCTACAGGACTTTCGTTAGACTGCATTTGAAGTATTGTGTGCAGTTCTGGTCGCCCCATTTGAGGAACGATGTGGCGGCTTTGGAGAGCAGGAGGTTTACCACAATGAGGCCTGGATTAGAGGGTTTCAGCAATAGGTAGAGGTTGGATAAACTTGTATTGTTTTCTCTGGAACATCAGAGGTTGAGGCGAGACGGTAGAAATAAATAAAAATTCAACTCTTTAGGGCAGAAATAAGGGGGGGGGAAGGGGAGGGGGTGTTGGGGAGGGGGGTGTTGGGGGGGGGGCGCTGGGGGGAGGGCTCGGGGGTGGAGTTTGATTTTTCTACACACAGTGGTGGGGTCATCTTCTGTCATATGTCTTTTAGACCTGCAGCTCCGTTGAGGCGAGCCAGGCCAACATGTCATCGTCCAGGTCAATCGGACCTCGTTCACCATTCGGTGGCCGGTATTTGGGGCAACTGGTGACTCTGTGCTCCACTGTCTGTGTTGGGTCCCCACACACTGTCCACGAGACCCCACCTCTTCATCGCTACTCCATAGCGACCGACCCCTGTCCTCAGGCAATTGTGGGTTATCCACTGCTTTCGGGGCAGGTCCTGGCCAGGGACGTCCATGGGTTCACCGATGTAGCGGTGTAGCCTAGATGGTTCCGCTGACTTCCACTGGTCTCTCCATCTCGTCTTGACCTAGGTGGCCTTGGAAGTGTCGACCGGTGTTGTACAGAGCAGCTCGTGGGCTTGCATGGCGAAGGGGCGCCTTGACTTGAGGCGCACGTGTCGTGGTGTCTCCGTGACGATCTGATGGAGAAGGTGGAGATCACTGGTCTGTGCCTTTCGAGAAAGGGCCAGCGTGGCTGCTTCTCATCTGATGTTGGCCGGGGCGATGCCGGCAAGGGCGGGCAGTTGGTTTACTGGGGTAGCTCGTAGGCATCAGGAGACAGTCCGTAGAGCGCTGTTGAGGGCAGCATCCAGCTTCTTAGCGTGAGGGCTACGGCACCAGACCGGGGCGCAGTACACGGCGGCTGAGAACACCAGGGCCACTGTGGACATGCACCATCACTACGGCACTGTGGACATGCACTGTGGGCATGCACTGTGGACATGCACTGTGGACATGCACTGTGGACATGCACTGTGGACATGCACTGTGGACATGCACTGTGGACATGCACTGTGGACATGCACTGTGGACATGCACTGTGGACATGCACTGTGGACATGCACCATCACTACGGCACTGTGGACATGCACTGTGGACATGCACTGTGGACATGCACTGTGGACATGCACTGTGGACATGCGCCAGACTACGGCACTGTGGACATGCGCCAGACTACGGCACTGTGGACATGCACTGTGGACATGCACTGTGGACATGCACTGTGGACATGCACCATCACTACGGCACCAGACCGGGGCGCAGTACTCAGTGACTGAGAACACCAGGGCCACTGTGGACATGCACAGTGTCTTCGTCATGGCTCCCCATGTGGTGCCGGCTAGGCGGTGTATCAGTGCAGCACGGGCGCTTATCTTTACCGTGGCACCTTCCAGGTGTTGTTTGAATGACAGCGTTGTGTCGAGCTTCACTCCGAGGTACGTGGGGGCGGGCTGGGGCTGGGGCTGGGGCTGGGGCTGGGGCTGGGGCTGGGGCTGGGGCTGTTACCGGGCGTTATCCACCATGATGTTCATCTCGCGAGTCACTTCCCTGTTGTTAAGATGGAACATTGAGGATGGTGTCTTACCCGTGCTGAGCTGAAGACGCCAGTTCCTCAAATATGAAGACAGGATGTTCATGACCTGGTGGTCATCAGCATAGCCGTACTTCTTTGACTGGGTTGCAGACAGGTCATGGATGTAGATGGTGAACAGCATTGGTGCCAGCACAGAGCCCTGTGGGACACCGTTCTGGAGTTTCCTGCTGCATTGGCCGTTGCTGGTGTGGAGCCGGAAGCTGCGGTTGCTCAGCGTCTCCATGATGAAGCTCACCATGTCCTTGTCTGGGATGGTTTCCAGAAGCTTCATATGTAGTCCGTGCAGCCAGACAGTATCGTACGCAGCTGTGAGGGCCAAGAAGACAGCGCCAACCTTCTCCCCTGCCTGGAAGCTGTCCTCTATGTCCTGGCACAGGTGAGTTACCTGGTCCGCCGTTGACCTACCGCTTTGGAAATCAGCCTGTTCTCTGGGCAGCTGGGGATCGATCACTGGGTTGAGACGTTCCAGGAGCTTGTGTCGGACACACAGCAGTGAGATGGGTCGGTATCCCTTGGGGTCATCGCTGGGCTTGTTTGGCTTCGGCAGAGCGATCACCTTGGCACGGCGCCAGATCTTTGGCAGCTTCAAGCAGCAGAAACACGTGGAGAGGAAGGAACACTGCCAGCCGGTTGCCCTGTTACCTTGGTTTTTTATGTATTCCGGGTGAATGCCGTCGGTGGCTGGTGCCTTACCGGTTCTCAGCCATCGGATGGCCTGCTCGATTTCTTGTGTCGTGAATCATAGAAACATAGAAAATAGGTGCAGGAGTAGGCCATTCGGCCCTTCGAGCCTGCACCGCCATTCAATATGATCATGGCTGATCATCCAACTCAGTATCCTGTACCTGCCTTCTCTCCATACCCCCTGATCCCTTTAGCCACAAGAGCCACATCTAACTCCCTCTTAAATATAGCCAATGAACTGGCCTCAACTACCTTCTGTGGCAGAGAATTCCACAGATTCACCACTCTCCGTGTGAAAAAAAACGTTCTCATCTCGGTCCTAAAAGACTTCCCCCTTATCCTTAAACTGTGACCCCTTGTTCTGGACTTCCCCAATAACGGGAACAATCTTCCTGCATCTAGCCTGTCCAACCCCTTAAGAATTTTGTACGTTTCTATAAGATCCCCCCTCAATCTTCTAAATTCCAGCGAGTACAAGCCGAGTCTATCCAGTCTTTCTTCATATGAAAGTCCTGCCATCCCAGGAATCAATCTGGTGAACCTTCCCTGTACTCCCTCTATGGCAAGAATGTATTTCCTCAGATTAAGAGACCAAAACTGTACACAATACTCCAGGTGTGGTCTCACCAATGCCCTGTACAACTGCAGCAGAACCACCCTGCTCCTATACTCAAATCCCCTCACTATGAATGCCAACATACCATTCGGCACGGTAGCGCAGCGGTAGAGTTGCTGCTTTACAGCGAATGCAGCGCCGGAGACTCAGGTTCGATCCTGACTACGGGTGCTGCACTGTAAGGAGTTTGTACGTTCTTCCCGTGACCTGCGTGGGTTTTCTCCGAGATCTTCGGTTTCCTCCCACACTCCAAAGACGTACAGGTTTGTAGGTTAATTGGCTGGGTAAATGTAAAAATTGTCCCTAGTGGGTGTAGGATAGTGTTAATGTGCGGGGATCGCTGGGCGGCACGGACTTGGAGGGCCGAAAAGGCCTGTTTCCGGCTGTATATATATGATATGATATGATGATATGATTCGCTTTCTTCACTGCCTGCTGCACCTGCATGCTTGCTTTCAATGACTGGTGTACCACGACACCCAGGTCACGTTGCATCTCCCCTTCTCCTAATCGGCCACCATTCAGATAATAGTCTGCTTTCCTGTTCTTGCCACCAAAGTGGATAACCTCACATTTATCCACATTATACTGCATCTGCCATGCATTCGCCCACTCGCCTAATCTATCCAAGTCACGTTGCAGCCTCCTAGCATCCTCCTCACAGCTAACGCTGCCCCCCAGCTTCGTGTCATCCGCAAACTTGGAGATGTTGCATTCAATTCCCTCGTCCAAATCATTAATATATATTGTAAAAAGCTGGGGATCGTAGGATAGGTTGGAGTCGCAGCTCGTGGCCTTGTGCAGCTCGTGGACTCTCGCCGATGTTGTTCTGGTGAAGTCCTTGTGTGTGTTGGGGAAGTGGCCGTTGCTCAGCAATAGCCACGTGATGGAATGTGCAGTGATGGGACACTGTGCCGGAGTTGTCGACCTGCCCATCAGCTTGTTCATGGTCTGCCACGCCTGACGGCTGGAGTGTGTGAAATGGGGTCATGGAACATATTGCAGTGATTGCTGGTGGGCGCAGATACAATAGTGGTGTTTGAAAGGCTTTCAGATAGGCGTATGAAAGTGCCGGGAATAGAGGGATATGAATCATGTGCGGGTAGTTGAGATCAGTTGAATTTGGCATCATGTTTGGCATAATCATCGTTGGTCGAGGGGCCTGTTCCTGTGCTGTACGGTTCCATGTTGGTCAAATAGAAAAAGGAAGTGGCGCCACCTGGTGGTCGGGCCACTGGGTAATCGAACCCTCCTTCACTATTTGGCAGTTGGCCATTGCAGTGGGTGTCCGAGGGAATGCCCGGTTGCAGTGACGCGCAGTTACTCTGGGCTCAGCAACACTGCCATTGTTTTGGATTTCTTTTGTGTTTAATAAAGCTTTTTCTTGAGTTCACAACGTGTGACCCACTTCATTCCGCTTTATTGGTGACCCCGACGTTTTCCAAACTGTGGTTTTTGGGTCGCACGATGGACACGGTTAACAGCCCGCCCGATGCTGTTGCCAGCCCTCCAGCCCAGCACAACACCGTGGTGGTTAACTTGCCCGTGTTTTGGACGTCACAGCCGCACGCATGGTTTGAACAGGCCGAGACTCAATTTCATATTTGGCACATTACTGCTCAGCCTTGCCTTCAGGGGTGTCCGCTGTCTCAGCCCGTCGCCCTTGCTTGTGAGGTGTCTCTTGTGGTTACAAGTTCAGGCCGTTGTATTCATCCGCCTCCTTATTTTTGTTCCTCCAGTTCTGGGAGGGGAGGAGGAGGAGGAGGGGGCCGTGTGGCGCCATCTGGTGGTCGGGTCACTGGTTAATGAACCCTCATTCATTATGTGGCAGTTGGTGTTGGAGGGAGTGCCCGGCCGCAGCGACATGGTTAGTCTGGGCTCAGCAACACTGCTATTGTTTTGGATTTATGTTGTTTAATAAAGGGCCTGTCCCAGCCATTTTTAAGGCGACTGCCGGCGACTGTCAAAGTCGTAGCAGATAACCGGAATGTTCTTTTACCCGACGACAATGACCACGACAATGACCACAGTGACCGCGACAGTGACCACAACAGTGACCACAACAGTGACCACAAGGACCACGACAATGACCACGACAATGACCACAGTGACCGCGACAGTGACCACGACAGTGACCACAACAGTGACCACAAGGACCGCGACAATGACCACAACAATGACCAGTGACCGCGACAATGACGACAATGACCGCGACAATGACCGCGACAATGACCACAATGACCGCGACAATGACCACAATGACCGCGACAATGACCACAATGACCGCGACAATGACCGCGACAATGACCGCGACAATGACCGCGACAATGACCGCGACAATGACCACAATGACCGCGACAATGACCACAATGACCGCGACAATGACCGCGACAATGACCGCGACAATGACCGCGACAATGACCGCGACAATGACCACAATGACCACAATGACCGCGACAATGACCGCGACAATGACCGCGACAATGACCGCGACAATGACCACAATGACCGCGACAATGACCACAATGACCACAATGACCGCGACAATGACCACAATGACCACAATGACCGCGACAATGACCACAATGACCACAATGACCGCGACAATGACCACAATGACCACAATGACCATAATGACCGCGACAATGACCACAATGACCGCGACAATGGCCGCGACAATGGACCCCACCCCGTGGACCCTGCCGGACCCCACCCTCTGGACCCTGCCGGACCCCACCCCGTGGACCCTGCTCCGACCCCACCCTCTGGACCCTGCCAGACCCCACCCTCTGGACCCTGCCGTACCCCACCCTCTGGACCCTGCCGGACCCCACCCCGTGGACCCTGCCGGACCCCACCCCATGGACCCTGCCGACCGTGCGCTCTCCACGCCGTGGCTTTGAAGCTGCCTCCCCTGTGGACCCACGACCCTGACTTCTGGTTTGACCAGGCCGAGGTGCAGTTTGCCCTGTGGGACAGTGCTACTTCACCGCCGCTGGGGACCTTCAGCCCATCAATGCCGGCAGCCCTGCTCGTTCCCGGGAAACGCAGGGGCCGGCCGTCAGTGATTGCTTCGGCGGTCGGCCAGATTCATGGCGATTTTGTGTGGGATCGCCGCTCCGGGGCTCGTTTCCTTGTGGACACGGGGACTGAGGTGAGCGTTCTTCCCCCTTCATGTGCTGATCTCCGCAGTGGTAAACGTGGCCCCCTCCTCGCCACGGCAAATGGGACTCCAATCCGCTCGTATGGGGTGCGCACGCTCTCCCTCAATGTCAGAGCGGGCAGCTTCTCTTGGCCATTCGTCATTGTGGATGTGTCCCAGCTGTTGCTGGGTGTGGACTTCGTACGGGCACATTCCCTGTTCGTGGACGTTAAGCGGCAGTGTTTGGTGCACTCCGTCACCTTGCAGCCTGTTTCTCTCTGGGTGGGCGACCCGGTCGTGCTGCCCGATGGGCCCCTGTCGTCCGTGGACGTTACGTTCTCGCGCATTCTGGCTGAGTTCCCCAAAATCCTGGACCCGCAGTTCCACTCCTCCGCCCCGAAGCACAGGGTGGAGCATCACATTCCCACTACTGGCCCGCCCTTGTATGCCCGGGCGCGGCGTCTTCCACCGGACAAGCTCCGTCTCGCTCGGGAGGAGTTCCGCCTTATGGAGTCGCTGGGTATTGTGCGCCGCTCAGACAGCCCGTGGGCGTCCCCGCTCCATATGGTCCCCAAGGCAGACGGTGGCTGGTGCCCTTGCGGTGACTACCGTCGGCTTAACATTGCCACCATCGCTGACAGGTGTCCGGTCCCCCACATTCAGGACTTTAACGCACACCTGGCTGGGGCCACGGTGTTTTCTAAGGTCGATCTGGTGCGTGGCTACAATCAAATTCCCGTCCACCCAGACAACGTCCCCAAGACGGCCATCGTGACGCCATTTGGCCTTTTCGAATTCCTCCGTATGCCGTTTGGACTCAAGAACGCTGCGCAAGCCTTTCAGCGGCTTATGGACTGTGTGTGCCGTGGCCTGGACTTTGTGTACGTGTACCTCGATGACATTTTGGTGGCGAGCCGCTCGATACAGGAGCATGCTGCCCATCTCCGCCAGCTATGCCATCGCCTCAGCGATCATGGGCTGGCCATCAACATCGCCAAATGCCGGTTCGGGGTGACGTCCATCAATTTCCTGGGCTACCACGTGACCCCGCATGGGGCACTGCTTCTCCTGGACAGGGTGGACGCGGTGCGCCAGTTTCCACGCCCGACCACCGTGAGGGGCCTCCAGGAGTTCGTTGGGATGGTGGCCTTTTACCACCGATTTGTGCCGTCTGCAGCCCGGATCATGCGCCCGCTGTTCCACCTCATGGCGGGCAAGCGCAAGGAGGTCGAGTGGACTGACGATGCGGTGGCGGCGTTCCAACACGCCAAGGAAGCTCTGGCTACGGCCACGATGCTCATGCACCCACGGGTGGATGCACCAACCAGCCTGACGGTCGACGCTTCGGAGGTGGCGGTTGGGGCGGTGCTCGAACAACAGATTGATGGGTGTTGGAAGCCTCTCGCTTTCTTCAGCAGTCACCTCAGCCGCGCACAGCGGAACTACAGTGCCTTTGCCCCTCGCCCTTTACCTTGCAGTCCACCACTTCCTCGAGGGGCGAACCTTCACCGCGTACACTGACCACAAGCCCCTCACCTTTGCGTTGGCCAAGGTGTCCGACCCGTGGTCAGCTCGCCAGCAGCGGCAGTTGGCTTTCGTCTCAGAGTTCACTACCTCCATCCGTTTCATCGGGGGCAAAGACAACAGAGTGGCCGCCGCCTTGTCTCGACCCGCGGTCCACACCGTCCTGCAGGTGGCCGATGGCATCGACTACTCAGCCCTGGCGGCCGCCCAGTTGACAGACGTGGAGATGTCCGCCTATCGTACCGCCGTTTCGGGCCTGCGGTTGGAGGACGTTCCCTGTGGCACTGGGGGCGCGACGCTGCTGTGCGATGTCTCCACCGGGCAGCCGCGCCCCATCGTTCCCGTTGCCTGGCGGCGCCGGGTGTTCGAGGTGCTCCACGGGCTGGCCCACCCTTCCATTCGGGCGATGACGACCCTCGTGGCTTCCCGTTTCGTGTGGCACGGGTTACGTAAACAGGTTGGACATTGGGCGATCACCTGTATCCCGTGCCAAACTGCCAAAGTACAGCGGCATGTGCGAGCGCCGCTCCAGGAGTTCATCGTCCCTCGACAGCGGTTCGACCACATCCACGTGGACATCGTAGGGCTGCTGCCACCTTCACGGGGCTTCACCCACCTCCTGACTGGTCGACCGTTTCACGCGGTGGCCGGAGGCGGTTCCACTGTCAGACACTTCTGCCTCTCCTTGTGCCCGTGCCTTGGCGGCTCACTGGATTGCCAGGTTTGGGGTGCCGCTCGACATCACGTCCGACCGAGGGCCGCAGTTCACCTCCGCGCTGTGGTCGTCCATGGCTCAACTACTGGAGTTAACCTGCACTGCACCACAGCGTACCATCCGCAGGCGAACGGCCTGGTGGAGCACTTCCACCGCCAGCTCAAGGCTGTCCTGAAGGCCCGGCTTGTTGACCCGGACTGGGTCGACACGTTGCCGTGGGTGTTGCTGGGCGTCCGCACTGCGCCCAAAGAGGTCTTGTCCACCTCCTCGGCTGAATTGGTGTACGGGGCCCCGCTGACAGTGCACGGTGAGTTCATTCCATCAGCCCAGGGTCAGGCGGAACAACCATCGGCCGCCCTGCAAAGCCTTCGGGAGGCGGTGGGCTCGCTGGCACCGGTGCCGACGTCTCGCCACGGTTCGGTGCGGTCACATGTCCCTTCCGCCCTGCAGGACTGTCCGTTTGTTTTCCTGCGCCGGGATGCTCACCGGACGCCCCTTCAGCGTCCGTATGAACGGCCATTCAAGGTGCTCGAGCGTGGCTCTGCCACCTTCGTTTTGGACATGGGGGGTCGTCCTGAGACGGTCTCTATTGCACGGCTGAAGCCGGCGCACGTGGACATTAGCCACCTGGTCCTACTGGTGCGGCCTCACCTTCGGGGTGCCGGCCCTTATCCCCAGCGTCCCCGCGGTTGTCTTCGCCTGGCGTAGTGGTTCTCATTCCTGCGCCCGCCGTGGTGCGCACACGGGCTGCTCGTCTCACACGTCCCCCTGTCCGTTTCGTGCCTCCGGTTTTTTGGGGGGGGGGGGGGTCCTGTGGTGGTGCCCGGGGATTAGGCCACTCCCTGGGTTGTTCCCCCTCGGCACAGGTTGGACAGGGCTGGGGAGGGGACTAGAGCTATGGGGTTTGCCTAGAGGGGCGAGAGAGAGAACTCGTG
This sequence comes from Rhinoraja longicauda, assembly GCF_053455715.1. Taxonomy (NCBI): domain Eukaryota; kingdom Metazoa; phylum Chordata; class Chondrichthyes; order Rajiformes; family Arhynchobatidae; genus Rhinoraja; species Rhinoraja longicauda. The sequence goes on along the minus strand of NC_135955.1, from coordinate 492,510 downwards.
CTGGAGACTGGAGAGAGTGGATGTTCTGTTGCTGCATTAAAATTACTGTTAATACTTACCTGGCGTCTTGCCTGATTCCTACTGTGTCCAGACCCTTTTGCAGCACGCATCAAATACGCTTCTGTGTAGGAAGGAACTGCAGATGCTGGTTTACACCGAAGATAGACAAGAAATGCTGGAGTAACTCAGCGGGACAGACAGCATCTCTGGAGAGAAGGAATGGCTGACGTTTTGGGTCGAGACCCTTGTTCAGAACCTTCTTAGGACCCGAAACGTCTTCCATGCTTGCTCTCCAGAGATGTTGCCTGTCCTGCTGAGTTACTCCAGCACTTCATGTCCATCTTCAAATAATCTTCTGTTCTTCCCGAACACCAAAGGCCGTTTTCCTTGGGTACATATCGTGAGGATCCATTTTTGCGCTGTATGACTCTAAACAACATGAGGTAAAGATTAGTGGTGATATTGTAACACTGCAGTAGAGACACTAGAAGGCACTCCTGATGCTATTGTTTATATTTTTTAAGTTTGGGGCCTTGCTGTCGGTATGGTCAGGCCCCCCCCCCCCCCTTTGATAGCATCGTGGTCTCTGCCCCTATTCCACAGCTGGCTGTTGCAGCTGGACTTCTGTGGATGGGTTTTGACAGTTGTCAGTTTTGACAGTAGGCGACACCCTACCACACCTGGCGACAGCCCGCGACAGCGCCCACGCCAAGCTACGGTCATTGGCGACACGCCAGCTGTCGCCGAAAAATTAAAAACAGGTTCCTTTTCCGCAACGAGCCGAGATCTGCTACGACTCACGATCATGCCTGCGACACCCTGGCAAACGAGCAGCGACAGCCTGGTCGCCGGCAGTCGCCTTGAAAATCGCCTTAAAAATGGACAGGCCCTTAAGAGTCCCTGCCTCAAAAAGGCAGCCTGCATCATCAGAGAGCCACACCACCCTTGTCAAGCTCATCCTTCACTCCTGATATTGGGAAGATGGTAAAGCAGCATGAAAACTGTAACGTCCAGGTTCAGGAGCAACTTCCTCTCTACAACCATCAGGCTATTAAACACTGCAACCTCCAAATAGGCTCCAAACTATACAGACTTGGGGCATTACTTTTGATTTTGCACCATTATTGTGAATTTGTCTGTCTGTGCGTGCGCATGGAAGTACTGAACACTGAGCTTTTTTTTGTTATGCATTATAGTAGTATTTTAAAAACCCATAATAAACAAAAAAGTCCTCTAATATCTGTATATATATATATATATATATATATATATCTCTCTATATATATATAAAAGTTCAGTTCCTCTAATTTTTATATATATACTAGCACAAGTGTGCCCGTTGGGCCCGTCCTCGTAGGGTTTCCATTGTAACCGGGAGGGGAGTGGGGGGAGGGAAGGGGGAGGGAGGGAGGAGGGAGGTGTGGAGGGGGGAGGGGAGGGAGGGGAGGGGGAGGGGGGTTGGGGAGGGGGGAAGGGAGGGGGAGGGAGAGGGGAGGGAGAGGGGTAGGGGGGAGGGAGAGGGGTAGGGGAGGGGGAGGGAGGGGGGGAGGGAGGGGGGGAGGGGGGGGAGGGGAGGGGGGGAAGGGGGGAGGGAGAGGGGATGGAGGGGGGGAGGGAGGGAGGGGGACCTCCCCTTTTCCCATTACCCCTCTTTCCCCGTTGGGCCCGTCCTCGTAGGGTTTCCAGTGTAACCGGGAGGGGAGGGAGGGAAGGAGGGAGGAGTGAGGTGTGGAGGGAGGAGGGGAAGGGGGGAAGGGGGGAAGGGGGGGAGGGAGGGGGGGAGGGAGGGGGGAGGGGAGGGGGAAGGGGGGAGGGAGGGGGAACTCCCCTTTTCCCAGTACCCCTCTTTCCCCGTTGGGCCCGTCCTCGTAGGGTTTCCATTGTAACCGGGAGGAGGGGAGGGAGGGAAGGGGGAGGGAGGGAGGAGGGGAGGGGGGAAGGGGGGGAGGTGGGAAGGGGGGGAGGGGGGGGAAGGGGAGGGAGATGGGAGGGAGGGGGTAGGGGGGGAGGGGGAGGGGGGAAGGGGTAGGGAGGGGGACCTCCCCTTTTCCCAGTACCCCTCTTTCCCCTCTATCTCTCTCTATATATATATAAAAGCTCAGTTCCTCTAATTTTTATATATATATAGAGAGAGAGAGATAGAGATATATATAGATATTATATATTATATATATATATATATATATATATATAAATATATTTGAGATAGAGAACTTTGATGCTTATTATAAACAACAAGAAAGTCAAACAAAAAAAACATATATATACATACAGGAACTGAACTTTTTGTTGTTTACAATAAACAAATAAGTTCTAGATATATATATGCTGGACGTTTTTGTTTATTATGGGTTCTAATAATACTATTATAATAAATAACAAAAACGCTCCGTGTTCAGTTTTCCATGCAGACACACACACACACACACACACACACACACACACACACACACACACACACACACACACACACACACACACACACACACACACACACACAGAGAAATAAACAATAGTGCAAAGTCAAAAATAATGCCCCAAGTCTGTATAGCTTGGAGCCTATTTGGAGGTTGCAGTGTTTAATAGTCTCAATAGCAAAAAAGTTATAAATCTACATACATATATAAAGAATGAGAGGAACTGCACTTTTTAGTTGTTTATTATAGTATTATTACAAACCATGATAAACATTAAAAAGTTCAGTGTTCCTCTCATTTTTATATATCTCATTTTATATATATTGTATGTTCTTACATACCTGACTAATAAATTCTTTGTATCTTGTATCAATCTCTCTCTCTCTCTCTCTCTCTCTCTCTCTCTCTCTCTCTCTCTCTCTCTCTCTCTCTCTCTCTCTCTCTCGTGAGATGCCAACCACCAGCCGACTGACACAGTGCGATGAAATTAGCGCAACTGTTACCTCAAGAGTCTGCTGTCACGAAGCTGGGAGGGGAGAAATGAGACAAGAAGCACGTTAGCAACTGGCTACGAGTGTGTTCGGGGTCGGGTTGTTGTTGTCTAACAGCCCTGCACTGTTACAGAACAAATACAAAACACAACCCAGAGCAGTACACAGGAGCCAGCCCTTCGGCCCGCCCGCAGTGTCTATGCCCAAGATAAGCTCATTTCTACCTGCACCCCATCCAGATCCAGGTGCCCACCAGTTTAGTTAAGGTCAGCAGATTGCTCGACTCACTGAAGAACAAAATCAAAACGTCGGCCAAAACAAGAGGAAAAACAATGAAAATAGTAACAAAAATAAAAGTGAGACTTCACCCAAAATAACAAAAAATAAGAATAGTAACAAAAATATGAGGAGGGAGAGGTTGAAAGACACTGGAGACCCAGCATCTAGCCTGCTTCCCTTGTGGAGTAAGAGGCCGAGAGATTCTTTATCCCCCCCCCCCCCACACAAGAAACACCCGATCGCCCGGTCACCTTTCAAAAAAAAATCAAAATATACTTTATTTGAGAAATAAATATAAACAAAACATGTTCCTCACAAAGCTCCATCCGACATTCGCGAAGACTCTATATACCAAAGATACCAGAAGAACAAGATGCACCACTCCGTTGAAATCGCCTTTACTGAAGTGTATTATGCAAAGGAGCCACTTTAATAAGCAAAACCCGCCGTTCGCTCTGCCTCTCGCAGTGTAATCAGTGTTGTGGGGGAACAGTATGTGTGATGACACCATTAAAATGCAGAATATATCTCATCTATCAATTCACAGATTTTTGTTATTTTACTTTTTAAATGTTTCGGCAAGTTTCTGAATGAATAAGTTTATTGGCCAAGTATGCATATACAAGGAATGTGCCTTGGTGCTCCGCTCACGAATGACAACACAAACATACAGTTAACAAATAAGCATAAAAAGCATAAACACATCAAAACAATAAGGATACACCATTATGGTCTAAACCTACCTTCTGCCTACTAAAATGGCACCTTGACTACTTTTGGTGTCTCTCTTGTTCCTCTAGTATCTTTGCCATATACATTCAATACATGCAATTCAATACACCAATTACACAAAATTACCCCCACCCTTGCCACTCATGTGGCCCACTGACGTGGAATCCCTTCCCTTATTTGGAGGGGCGTCTCTCTCCACCACACCCTGCCCCCCATGTCCAGCAGCGGAAGGACTCTAGACTGTGGTCCTCCCCCACAGGGCCTTGGCGTTGGCTGCACCATGCTTCAGTGCGCCTGCAGTCTGCAGCGGGCCCAGTCAGCAACATTCCCCCACGGACAGCTCGCTCTGCTGGGAGACCAACAAGGATCGGGCAGTCCAAAGAGCTTCTTTGACCTTCCAGCAGCACTCGATGTCAGTCTCTGAATGCGTCCCTGGGAACAGTCCTCTGTGACGGAGCTGCTCGGCATAAATCGTGACGGGGACCCCTGCAAACCTCTCCAGACTCTCTTTGCAAATCCACACTCTGTGAAGAGGTGGGCCACCGTCTCCTCTCCATAGCAGCCATCCCGAGGGCAGCGTGCGCTGGTAGTGAGGTTCCGGCGGTGCAGGGAGGATGTGACTGGGAGGGGAACCCTCAGCGCCAGCCAAGACAGGTCTTGGAGCTTGTTGGGGAGTTGTGGCGATGAGGCGTTTGGCCAAACAAGCTGGGCAGTCTGCTCTGGGAACCACACCACAGGATCCATGGTCATTGACCAACCACCTCTCGCTGTTTATAGCCCCCGGTAACCAGGGCGCCGGTTGCCATGGAGAGGATGTGTGGCGGGCGGCTTCATTGGTTGCCGGTTGCCAGGGGGCTTTGTGACGTCACCCCCCCCTCGATGTCATGGCGATGAGTCAAGGTAATGAGATGCAAATATCTTGCCCTTTGTATCAGCTGACGTTGGAGGTCAGGTGACGCGTGACCATCTGACCTGGATCTAGGTCCGCTCAATGCAGGAAAAATGCTCCCAATGTTGGGCGAGTCCAGAACCAGGGGCCACAGTCTAAGAATAAAGGGGAGGCCATTTAAAACTGCAGTTACAAGAAACATTTTCACCCAGAGAGTTGTGAATTTGTGGAATTAATTCTCTGCCACGGAAGGCAGTGGAGGCCAATTCACTGGATGGGTTTAAAAGAGTTAGGTAGAGCTCTAGGGGCTAGGGCAGGGATCTCCAAACTATGGCCCGCGGGCCACATCCGGCTGTTCACCTTCGCCCTTGAGGACTTCCTGCACTCTGTCCGTGATATCCTGGATCCTGGCACCAGGAAGGCAGCACACCATCCTCGAATCCCGCCTGTTGCCGCAGAAACCCCTGTCTGTACCTTACCTCTCACAATGGAGTCCCCTACTACCACGGCGCTGCCTGACGTCGGCCTCTTTGGTTTTGGATCAACAGCACGTTTTGCTTCGCGAACCAGTCTGCCGCTCAGTGTGGTAACGTCTTCTTCCCCGACAGCTTCCAAGTGGGTGAACCTGTTCTCAAGAGGTACAATACCCGGGGACCTTTGCACTCCATGTTTCCTTCCCTTTCTCACCGTCACCCACCTTCTCTCTTCCAGTACCTTTGGTGTAACAATCTCACTGTAGGACTTGTTCAGGAACGACTCAGTTTCTCGGACGAACCTGAGGTCATCCACTTGCATCTCCAGTTCCCCAACACAGTCCTTCAGGAGCTGTACCTAGATACACTTCTCACACTTACATAGAAACAGAAACATAGAAAATAGGTGCAGGAGTAGGCCATTCGGCCCTTCGAGACTGCACCGCCATTCAATATGATCATGGCTGATCATCCAACTCAGTATCCCGTACCTGCCTTCTCACCATACCCCCTGATCCCTTTAGCCACAAGGGCCACATCTAACTCCCTCTTAAATATAGCCAATGAACTGGCCTCAACTACCCTCTGTGGCAGAGAATTCCACAGATTCACCACTCTCTGTGTGAAAAAAAACGTTCTCATCTCGGTCCTAAAAGATTTCCCCCTTATCCTTAAACTGTGACCCCTTGTTCTGGACTTCCCCAACATCGGGAACAATCTTCCTGCATCTAGCCTGTCCAACCTGTGAGAGTGGGGTAAAAAGGGATAATTGATTTAGACTAAGGACCCTGAGAAGGACCGTGCTCGGCTAGATAAGAACCGCAAGTATAAGTGTTACAAGATAACCACAGAACTAGGGGAAAGGGCATGAACTACTCTGTACTGCGCTTGCCTAATAAGATAAATGAATATTACAAAAACGCCCAGCATGGCAAGATGTCTCATTTAAATGCACATGCGATGTAATGATGTAGGAGGCAACAGGGGTGGTGCCGGTCGATTGTGCACCTCAGTGCTCTGATTGGAAGGAGCCCAAAGGGGAGGAATTAAAGGTGTGACAATTGTAAATTGATGTGAATAAAAAGAAGGGATTTTCCCGACCTCGGTGTGTCTCGAGAGGGGAGGCACCCAACTCTGCAGACTTGCAAATAAACTATACTTGTTTCTCTAGATTTGTCTCCAGCATCGTGATTGTGAGCACTCACATTTGCATCTCACAAACCCCTTAAGAATTTTGTGAGTTTCTATAAGATCGCCCCTCAATCTTCTAAATTCCAGCGAGTACAAGCCGAGTCTATCCAGTCTTTCTTCATATGAAAGTCCTGCCATCCCAGGAATCAATCTGGTGAACCTTCTCTGTACTCCCTCTATGGCAAGAATGTCTTTCCTCAGATTAGGAGAACAAAACTTGTAGTAGTCAGAGGCACCAGCAGTGTCCTGACCCCCCACATCCTACAAGCATCGCACTGAATCAGCATGCTTGATATTTCCTTTTTTACGTCTCACCCTCTCCAACGTTTGGTATGCCGTCCTACCTCAACCTCCTTGCCAAAGACTCGCACTTTTCTCACAGGGCACTTCCCTCGACAGGGCTGCACCCAGCACCCTCTCCATAGCAGCCGTCCCGAGGGCAGCGTGCGCTGGTAGTGAGGTTCCGGCGGTGCAGGGAGGATGTGACTGGGAGGGGAACCCTCAGCGCCAGCCAAGCCAGGTCTTGGAGCTTGTTGGGGAGTTGTGGCGATGAGGCGTTTGGCCAAACAAGCTGGGCAGTCTGCTCTGGGAACCACGCCACAGGATCCATGGTCATTGACCAACCTCCTGGGCGATGACCACCTCTCGCTGTTTATAGTCCCCGGTAACCAGGGCGCCGGTTGCCATGGAGAGGGGGGGTGGCGGGCGGCTTCATTGGTTGCCGGTTGTCAGGTGGCTTTGTGACGTCACCCCCCCCCTCGATGTCATGACGATGAGTCATGGTAATGAGATGCAAATATCTTGCCCTTTGTATCAGCTGACGTGGAGGTCAGGTGGTGTGTGACCATTTCCTCCCGCCTAGACTACCGCAACTCCCTATACACTGGGATCAGCCAATCATCCCTGTCCCACCTGCAATTGGTCCAAAACGCCGCAGCGTGCGGCCAATATTGGGAACATGTTTCCCGCCTCTAAAGTGTCCAACCCCTGAATAATCTTATACGTTTCGATAAGATCCCCTCTCATCCTTCTAAATCCCAGCCTAGTCGCTCCGGTCTTTCAACATACGACAGTCCCGCCATTCCGGGAATTAACCTAGTAAACCTACGCTGCACGCCCTCAATAGCAAGAATATCCTTCCTCAAATTTGGAGACCAAAACTGCACACAGTACTCCAGGTGCGGTCTCACTAGGGCCCTGTACAACTGCAGAAGGACCTCTTTGCTCCTATACTCAACTCCTCTTGTTATGAAGGCCCTGAATACCATCATGGTTTACATCCGAATGCTGCATGCCTACTGGAAACAAAAACACTTTCAACTGCTAAACCAAGTCTCGTTGAGCCATGTTTACCCATCCGCTGCTGGTTGCGTCTAAAGACTGGAGCGACTAGGCTTGTATACACTGGAATTTAGAAGGATGAGTGGGGATCTTATCGAAACCTATAAGATTATTAAGGGGTTGGACACGTTAGAGGCAGGAAACATGTTCCCAATGTTGGGTCAGTCCAGAACAAGGGGCCACAGTTTAAGAATAAGGGGTAGGCCATTTAGAACGGAGATGAGGAAAAACATTTTCAGTCAGAGAGTTGTAAATCTGTGGAATTCTCTGCCTCAGAAGGCAGTGGAGGCCAATTCTCTGAATGCATTCAAGAGAGAGCTGGATAGAGCTCTTAAGGATAGCAGAGGTATTTATTCACAAAATGCTGGAGTAACTCAGCGGGTCAGGCAGCATCTCAGGAGAGAAGGAATGGGTGACGTTTCGGGTCGAGACCCTTCTTCAGACTGATCAACCAAGTCAAACAACAGCTTAAGGATAGCGGAGTCAGGGGGTATGGGGAGAAGGCAGGAACGGGGTACTGATTGAGAATGATCAGCCATGATCACATTGAATGGTGGTGCTGGCTCGAAGGGCTGAATGGCCTCCTCCTGCACCTATTGTCTATTGCCTATCCATCTCAGCGGCAAAGGTGATGGAGTCACAGTCGCGCACCACGGGAAGAGGCCTTGAGCCCGTCTCGCCCACACCGACCACGATACCACCTCTAAGCTAGTGTCACTTATCTCTGCTTGGCCCATATACCACTAAACCAATCCTATCCATGGGCCTCTCCAAGCGGCCTGTAGATTTATCTCAACACTTTCTTGGCAACTTGATCCACGTGTCCACGACGCTCGGAATGAAAATGCCACCCTCGCGTTTTATGAAATCTTCTCAACTCCCACCTGAAAACAAAACCTGCCTGGTTTTCCTGCAGCCAGCCTCTCCAGACCTGGCTTCATCCTCACAGGTTTACTTTACACAATTTCACCGGAATACCACCTTTCACGACGGTAAATTATTGGAAAGTGGGCGGTGAGAATAGACAATAGTCAATAGATGCAGGAGGAGGCCATTCGGCCCTACGAGCCAGCACCGCCATTCAATGTGATCATGGCTGATCATTCTCAATCAGTACCCCGTTCCTGCCTTCTCCCCATACCCCCTGACTCCGCTATCCTTAAGAGCTCTATCTAGCTCTCTCTTGAGTGCATTCAGAGAATTGGCCTCCACTGCCTTCTGAGGCAGGGAATTCCACAGATCCACAACTCTCTGACTGAAAAAGTTTTTCCTCATCTCCGTTCTAAATGGCCTACCCCTTATTCTTAAACTGTGGCCCCTGGTTCTGGACTCCCCCAACATTGGGAACATGTTTCCTGCCTCTAACGTGTCCAACCCCTTAATAATCTTATACGTTTCGATAAGATCTCCTCTCATCCTTCTAAATTCCAGTGTATACAAGCCTCGTCGCTCCAGTCTTTCAATGTGATCATGTTCTGTAGTCCCTGGCCTGTCCGGCTTTTGAAACCTTGCGCCAATCAACAGGTTACACTGTTTGCCGACATCTCCAACCTCTCACTTCAGAAGCCGACAGTCCGCAGGTGGATCAAGGAAACGTGCATCATTCTAGTCCATCACCCAACGGAAATAAGGGAAGGGTCCTGCTTTAATGACCACTGCCAGTCGCCCTGATACAGTGTCACTCCATCTGTACCAGCACAGAGTCATTCCACAAGTTCCACCTCACGTTGAGTCCTCCATCAGTACCCCACAGTGTCACTCCCTTAGTACTGAAATAACTATGCAGGTACAGCAGGCACTGAAGAAAGCTAATGGCATGTTGGCCTTCATAACGAGAGGATTTGAGTACAGGAGTAAAGAGGTCCTTCTGCAGTTGTACAGGGCCCTGTTGAGACCGCACCTGGAGTACTGTGTGCAGTTTTGGTCTCCTAATTTGAAGATTCTCTGCCACAGAAGGCAGTGGAGACCAATTCACTGGATGAATTTAAAAGAGAGTT